>NC_092801.1:17426869-17572646 GCF_918797505.1 Bemisia tabaci | reverse complement strand
TTAATCAATATTTTTCCCAGTATCAAAAATGGTCCTTGTACCCCTAGGACCCACTGAGAAGGGAAGAAGAAGTGAAAACGAACTGTGCGATATTTAGTTGATTACTCCATTGTTAATGTTAGTTTAGTTAAAATAATGTGTATTATTGTCAATTGAGTGCAATTATTATTTTAATCCTGGTTAAATATTCGACTATAACTAATTTATTTTCCCGCGCAAACTCGTCCCAGGACCGTATAAGCCTCGTCCCGTGGAGGCGGTAACTGGGAAACATCCCAGAAGTTTCATTCCTGCGATTCGAACTTGGGACAAATCCCATGGAAACGTCCCGTGGAGACAAGGCCTCATAGAGAATTTTGGTCCTACTTAGCGTACCTTCATAGGGAGAGTATCGACAACTTGATTTATGTAGGTCTTACGGCCCAAAAAGACGACAACGTGAAAAACGAAAATCACCAGAGAAATGCCGCTGCCAACCAAGGCATATCAAAGATTAATCAATAAGACCAAAAGCGCATTGTAAATAAGCGTCCTTAAGGACAAAGACTTTGGAACCGAAACAATGAATGCAAAATCAAAGTTTTATACGTGATTTCATACTTTTTGATCAGTGTACCAACTCTTGAGTTTAAATAACTACCACTGGACAATTCGAGTTCATAGGTAAGCTGCTCTTATGGGTCCCAAGAGCCACATGACCCGGTCAGACCTAACCTCCAAATTTTCGAGTTGTCCATACTCTCTTTATAGAGGTACTCTAATCTTAAATGTCTGAAAATTTCATGGAAAAGTATTCAGAACTTTCCGCAAAAATTCATTTTTTTCGAGAGGAAATTTCGCAACTCTCGAATGTTCATACGGCGTTTTTCCTTAGCACGGCAGTATACACGCCGCCCGCCCGTCCGTCCGCGCACGCCCAAAGGATCGGGTGTCGGCATTTAACCGGGGACATTGAATAGAAATTAACGCTCTTCGCACAGTCCCGAGTCGCGCCGTTGACAAATGGACTTCATTTTGCAATTAGGAACTATAATTTCTGACTCAACCAAAAAAACACGTATGTGCATAAGGAAACTAATGGTTCATACGCTGTTTTTATACTGAGTCAGAATTTATAGTTCCTAACTGCAAAATGTTGTCCAAATGCCGAGGAGAGTACCTTTATAGGAAGAGTACGAACATATCGGTAATTTTGAGCTTTTTTTGAGCGGTCATGCAGCTTGTAGGGCCGAAAAAGGCGGCCAACCTATGAATTCAAATTATTCAGAGTAATTTATTATTACGATTGTGTTGGCCTGTTGTTTGTAAGGCACGCATTTGACTAAAATTGCATATGTTCTCTCATTTTTGTGAAATAATGCTCATTTATGAACATTCTTGGCCATCTCGGTTTGAAATTGGAATCTGAAGATTGGCAATGAAATTGTTTGTTAGAAGGTTGGTTGCACTTTCAGGCCCTAAGAAATCCGTATTTTAACAGATTCGCAGTATCCCTATGCATATAGGTAATCCAATCATGGGAGTCATTTTGGTTGAGGTAACCAAAATATCCCCATTAAGAAACCAAATTATATTTTTTGTGACAGAAAACTTTGGTTGCTTAAACTCGAAAAGTCCGGTGTTCAATATGAGCTGAGCCTCAGTATCTTTTACAGAACATTCTTTCTCCGTGTTCGACTGCAAGCCGTAAAAATTTTAACGGTGATGTTTCTTATGTCCGACCAAATAATAGTTATCAAACAAGTTAACAAGATGTAATAAAAAGGATTTACAATCATTTTCTTTCTAATATCAATTAGTGGGCTCTCCGTCTACATCTTCAGAGTTTTTGGTTCTCTCTTTCATTTAATTTTTCAACTTTCACAAATATTCAATGCACGGTTTTCTTTATAAAATCCTCTTTCGCCTCAGCAGGTATTGAATTACACCTCCCTCTCGTGAAGAGCAAATAGTTTTAAAAAAGGGTCAATATTTAATCTCTACTTTCTTCGAAGCTTCAGCTCAATCGTACACCAATATTAAGCCAGTTCTTACTTCTTACTCGCCTCGAAAATCAGAGTTCCCGCATTTGAGCGTTCTTTGGTCTCCGACATAAAGAGATTTTAATTATTTACTTATCTCAGTTACAAATGGACGTAACGATAGCTAATGACGTCTGATCTTCTCAGACCACCTTTCGAATGATGTGTCGGATAGTTAATTCGTTCCAGTGGCGAAGCTTGAATGATCGATTATATCGATATTTCCCCATTTGAAGCTACGGTAAAGAATCGATTGTTAAGGTGTTCGCTGTGAACACCCTATATATCGATCCTTTTCTTTGGGTTTAAATGGCATAGATCAATCGATGTGTCTCATAGCACGCCACGCCACTACTTCGATCTTTTTCCTCCATCGTTCATAAAAAAAATCAATCACGGAAATTATTATCTCCATAGTCTGACTGACTCGGGTCTTATTGTTCCTGAAATATCGCTGGTCTAAGTGCAAAATGACGTATCGCAATTGAGGTGTCTCATAATCTCCTCTCCTGTTCCATTTTTTCAAAGAGAAATTATCTAACTTCATGGCTTAAAATTAACACAGAATATTCTGCGAAAAGAGAAGAAAAATCAAAGCAGTTTTCAAGGAATTACGCTGGCGAGTTTTCCGAGGAAAAAATAAAATATGAGAGGCAGTCTGTAACGTCGAAAATGGAGATCGTGGTTTCGTACACTGGCCATTGATATGCCCGATAATTAGGACCAAAAGTTGGGAACAGTCTCACTTGCACTTGCACTCTAATTTATCGCGGCTATCACCGAATCGCGGCAAGATGGCACCAAAGGTTTCGAAACGTGTCCTCGTGAAATATTAGAGTGATAATTTGGTTTTCATTTTTACTCATAAATTGTGCTGTACCATAAAAGAGTGCATGAAAGTAATAATATGTTCATTGAGGAAGCATTAGAAATCGAAGAAAGAAAAGCAGAGAAAAAGAAAAAGTAATTAGGAAGGTAAAGAGGGAAAAAATAAGACGAAAAGGGCAGAGGGAAAAGAGTTAAAGAGAAATTGAAGAGGAAAAGAGGGAAAAAGAAGAAAAAAGAGAATAAAGAGGAAGGGAAGAAGTAATGGAAAATAAAAAAGATGAAGAAGTAAAATGAAACAAGATGCGTAACAAGGAATAGGAAGGAATAAAAAGGGATGAAGAAGAATAATAAAGAAAAGGAGATGAGAAAGGAAGGAGGTAAGAAGAATGAAAACAAGAGAACAAAAAATAAGAGGGAGAATGAGAAGAGAGCAAAAAGGAAGACAAATCATTTTTTTATATTCCCTCTCCTCCACTTCCTCTTTCTTCCTCTCTTCTATCTTTTTCTTTCTCTCCTTTCCTTTTTGCCTCATCTTCGTTTCCCAATTCGAAGGAAGAGAGACTCGAGTCTGTCAAAGCACGGTTACGCGACTATACCATGCTCTCTCCTAGGATTTTATAGGTGTCTGGAATGCAGGGACAGGTAATATTAAAGTTCACCTTTTAATCCAATAGCCGAAGCTGCGAGTAGAGTCTCTCCAACACTCAATTAGTATTAGTTCAGCCGTCCGAAGTATGATAGGCAGCGTTGCTAAGTTGCACTTGAGACCCTACATTTCCTCCGCAAGTAATATAATGCCCAAATAAGGATGCTAGTGCGGCAACAAGGTGTTAGTTCATCTAAGTGACATTTAACGGCACTAGCGGGGCTGATGACTCGGGTAACGATACTCAATGCTGTTCATTGTCAATGTCCTATGGGAGCATTGTTGAAGTTGTTTATTTACGGCCGGAAAGTAAGACGCGGATGAAAGGAAATGAATGGTGACCTGACTTTATTTTTAGCTCCTAGGCGGCCGCCGTTAAAAATTATCACTTGAGGGTTACTGGGACTCTAGAGCTGAAAATCATTTTTGAAAAAGATCGGAGAATACAAAATACATCGGCGGAAATACACAGACAGGGCTGCCACTTTATTTGGGGACTCTAAAATTGAAAACACGGCAATCCTGCTAATGTATTTGCTCCCTATCTTTGCATGGAGAGCTTGTCTTGATGTACAGGTGGACTCTCAGGGTAGGGTGGGATATCCCCTCCATTTTGGCCTTAACTTGAGAGCTTCTTTTGAGCTTGGGAGTTGATTTCAGAGAAAACCAGTGGCACCATCGTGTTTCTCGCGAACTTTTAAATATGAATCAATAGTCAAATCGCAAATTCCTCACACGTGCAGCATCTCCATTCCACTGGTAGTGCGATCAAAACTCTTGTTTAACATGTATCAAGAAACATAAAGGTGCGATCTCCGGTAAAATTAGAACTAAAAAGAGAATGAAACCTAGGGGCCGGTCTCGGAGCGACTTAAGGGCCTGGCCTCCTGGTCAAAAACTGAACTATTTTCATTTTTATTTGCATATATTTTTAAGTTATTTATTGATACCAAGTTACTTTTACGAAGCTTTCGATTTCACCTTTCCGGCGGCCTCAAATTTTTTTGTTTATTGCGGCAGTTACAGTCACGTTCTAGCTGATCATAATAAGTATTGTGAACGTTTCTGCACGTGTCTTGGACGACTATCCGGAATTATTATTTATTGCCCTTCCCTATCGAAATGTATAATTATACGTGACATTGGAATGGTTCTTCATTTATACTCGTAAAATTTGATAGATATTCAGATAGATGAGGCTATTCGCACATTTATACTTAATCGTCTTTGACTTAATTTTTCGCCTTTATACCTAGACTTAGGGTTTTACTTTCATTTTGATATGTAATGGACTACTAGACAAGGTACGAATTTAAGCACTCTGATACATGTTTCTTAACCAGAATTTCACGCAGAGCACGATTCGTGCAACGAAAACTAATGAAACAAACTCCAAACGAAGATATTAACGTATTTATTTCATATTGGTTAAGAAGAATTTGAAATGCCCGCTCACAAGAAACTCAAAGCTTTACGTGAGTCAAATCGCGCACTAAAACGGTTTCAACAAGCTTCTCAATCGACTAATGTTCATTTCCCACCATGTGTTATTCAAACTTTATGCAAATTGCTACAGCTGAGCCAAAGCGTCAAGATTGAGGTTGCCAGATTTTTATATCGCAGAGACTGTCATGATAACGTTTAACGCACGATGTGAATCACGCAGAGCATTAAGTTTTCATGAGCGGGTGGTTTGAATTCAGGCATCAAGAATCATTAAATCTCTTTGGAAGGAGTTGATTTTGGTAATTTTCGTTGTGCGCACCGTGTTTTACGTGAAATTTTGGTTAAGAACCATATATCAGAATGCTGAAATTCGTACCTTGTCTAGTGGTCCATTGTTAATAGACCCCTTCGTCTCTTTATGGTGTTGAATATCGTTATATAAAGTAGGTAAGATATTTGCACCCACACAGAAACGATGAAAAATATACGATCACGCTTAATTTTATTAGAATAAAACAAACCAACGTATTTCCTTCAAATTCTTGGTAAATATTTTTGGACGAATGGAACGAATTTACTGCAAATTCTCGCGATAAAGCGGTTGGTTAATTTTCTGCTTAAAAAATAAAATATAAAAGGAAATTCGCGAGAAGGCGATCGAAGATACGCGTTATCAAAATTTAGCCTTCGATATTTAATTATTTTGATCATTGTGAATATTACCATGTCAATGAATTTCGGTAAACAGGAGAAAAATTGCCACGAGAAAATGTTAACTAAGTAGAGTGAAAAAATTGCAAAGTTTTTCGATAATCAATAATTTACGCCACTCCACTGAAGTGCTCGGAAACCTTCACCAGATTTAGATCGATCAAACAATTTGTACAATGAAATAGACAGATATTAAAAGTCTGCATGCCTATTTTCAGATGATTCCTTGCTTGCAAGCATTCTTATAAGTTTGGGGGTTTATCAAAAAATGAACACGGGAGGTTTAAAACCCCACCGATTTGGTTAACACCTTCAAAATAGGAATTAGTCGACTTGGAGGTCGGTTAAATGTCAAAAGCGGAATAGATTTATAGTCGAAGAATTCTCATTCATCATAGAAACGATCGATTTTGACAGTCGAAATTAGGGTCGTCTACCATAGGAGCGTCGATGGGTTCTTGTTTACTTTCGGCTGGCAGAATTGGATTAGATCCGCGAAATCTAATTTGATTCTGATTTATTTCTTCATTCGTGACCGGTGAGGAGAAAGAGAATACATTATTTAAAAACTATGACCTTTTTTCTAGCTGCAGCTTTCCAAATAATTAATATGATGATGAATTATGACACGTCACCTGGACAGCGCGGGACGAAATGGAGCCAAATAATTTAGGAGACAAGGGGTCGCTGTTTCTGATACGTTCGGTGGAATTTTCCCCAAGAGTTATTAATGTCAATCGACGTGCGTTTGATACCTTCCTCTGAATTAAATTTCACTTTTTAGCTATCTAAGGTGTCGACGCGAAATGGACTTCTCTACAGAGAATGTTTTATACCATTGTTTTTGTAGAATGGATCTAACTGAAAATAAAAATCAGCATTTGAGTTTTGACAGAAGACTCTCTCTAGTTATGAATTATTGTTCAACTAACCATTGGACAAGTGCACAAGGTGCGAATTTGAGCATTATGATGCACGGTTTCTTATCAAAATATCGTGCAGAACACTACATTGAGAGAAATCGCAACACAAATGTTTGGTTGGTACGGGAAGTAAAATACAAAATAGCCGTAGCCTTCTCTATTTGAAGAATATTTGTTGAAAAGTCCAAGCGATGATGTCGGTTTGATCTCCTCCCAAAGAATAAAGTAGGAGCGGTGATTGTGAAACACTACGACCCAGATACGCATTATTCCTCTTTCAACGTCGATTTACCAAAATGCTTTTTGTACCTTGACTAGTGGTACATTTGGACTACATTTTGCAATTTGAAACTATAAATTCTAGCCCGGTTTAAAAACGACGTATGTGCCATTAGTTTCCCTGTGCACATAAGTGCTTTTCCAGAGGAGCCAGAATTTATAGTTCGAAATTGCAAAATTCAGTCCATTTATTTTTGCACCAAAAGAGGGCATATCGTCGCCTCCCGGGCGGAGGAACGCAACTCCATTCCAAGTTTGCCGAATTGACTCAAATATTTGATTTATTTTAGAAAAATGTATATGTGCCTTTTTCCCAACATGTTTCTGATTTCTGCATGAAATCTGAGGCAAAATCAGAACCTTAACAGTTAGGAATGCCCAATATTCTTCTTGTTAATGCTAAATTTGCGAAGGAAAATTTGGCAGCGTTGGAATGTAGTTACGATCTTTTGTGAGGGAAACGGCGATATGTAGCATTGCATCGCAATGTTTTTGAGGTTAATCCTCCAATAAAATCAGGGATGAGATGCCACCATTTGCAATATTCTACAGGAGTAAGAGATTGCGACCTGATTGCATCGCGGTCAGACCCAAACGCGAGGCGTTTTGCGCCTCTGACGTTAAGTGCTACGCGTTACCCTCCTGATTTTACATCATTAAGATCGGGTGTCCGATATTTCTGTTTCACTTCAATAGCGACTAATGGTTTACTTTTGTGTGTGTTTCAGGAGTACTTTTAACCGAAGCAGCCGAGCCTTACTATGGAAAATTCATCGGGTCGTTGAGGACGCAACACCATGGCGTCACCGGTGACGTCTATGCTGTCGACTCACGTAACCTACACATCCGCAACTTCAATTACGATGGTGAAGGACCAGGTATATTCGTTTCTTATCAATTATTTCCATTACCCCCCCCCCACCCCTTTATAATCCGCCTGTTGCTACAGCATTATGAACAGGGACAGAATGATCAAATAAAGCTCTGAAGAGATCGCAAAATTTAGAAAATGCCGGCCAGGTTGGCCTAGTGGTCAGCGGGTCTGACTCTAGGCCAACAGGTCCCGGGTTCGAATTTCGATGGTGGAGTCTAATTTTCACGAAATTGACGAGTAAACCTGCTGAAACAGATTCTCCTCGGCCCCAATCCCTGAAAATTGGAAAAGCCTGGAGCATGGAGATCCCACGATGTCTACGGACACTAAACATTGTCTAAAGTTGGCTGAAGGTGGTAGACACGAAGCCATTAAACCAGCCGAAAAAAAAGAAAAAAAATTTAGGAAGTAAAAGGAGCCGAAAAAGAAAAGAGTCTTCAGAATAGTGGAGATCAGAACTCTTTCCACGTCCCCTTGAACGTAATTTTTGCACTTTTTTGTATTTTTTCTGAGTGAAGTGTGAACAAAAATTCAAACAGGCTCACATCAGTGGCGAGGCGTGAATGATCAATTATCGATTTTTCCCCATTTGAAGCTAAGGTAAAGAATCTATTATCAAGATGTTCGTTGCGAACACCCTGTTTCTCGATCCTTTTCTATAGCTTTAAATGGGAAATGGGAGATCAATCGAGATATCGCAAAGCACGCCACACCACTGGCTCCACGTCAATCATTAACTTCAAGATGAGGTGCCGCGTTTTTACTATGGTGTGCGGCAATTATATTCTTGCGGGCTGATTGTTGAAATTGATAGACAAAGCTTTAGACAAAACAGACAGAAGGGATATGGAGGGATCCTACTGGTGTAAGAGGGTGATTGCAATGGACAGAGGAGATGGATAATAGACTAACTGACGACTACCCAAAAGAGACCCTGTAATTAGTCCATCATCCATTCCTTTTGTCTATAAGAACCACCCGTTTCAACCAATAGGATCGCTTTATACTCCCTATGCCTTATTTTTATCTAGCTTTGTCTATCAATTTCAACGATCAACCCGCTCTTTCGAGTAGACATGCAAACAGAGCTCCAGTAAAATAATAAAATTTGTTTATTTTTAGGGAAATTAATATGACAGGAGGGGAGAGAAAAGGGCACAATTAAAGCATTGGAAGTAAATACGTTCTGTGACTGTGCACTGTGTTCTCATTCCAAACGAGAAGCACTAATACAAATTGTTTTGGTTCTGTTTCTGTTTGTTTCACGAAGCGGCTTATTTTTACGCTGGTAACTCCAAGGCACCAAGCAGCTCTGGCTTTCAACTGAGGGACGAAAAAGGAAAGTGAGTATAAATGTTACCCGAATATGAAATTATTAATAAAAATACCTTACTTAACAGTAAAACAAAATGGACGTATAATACTTTCATTTGAGTACCACAAGGCTGTCCACGAGGAAAATGACTTATTAACGGCAAAAATCCAAAATTGCGGTATTAAATCCACTACTTTGTAGCGTATTTTAGATATATCTGCACGGAAAAAAAAATTGCTGATTCAACAATTCAATTGCTAAAAACAGCGAGTGCAATGTTTCAACGCAGATTTTACAACAAAAAAATGATACTTTAACCACATGGTAAACTAATTTAACCACGGGGGTGGTTAAAGTAGCATTTTTTTGTTGTAAAATTTGCGTTGAAACATTACACTCACTGTTTTTAGCAATTGAATTGTTGAATCAGCAATTTTTTTTCCGTGTGGCGATTTGAAGTTTACAGGAATTGCTATTCAAAAGATTAATTTGCCGATGGGTTGAAATAGCTCAATTATACAATGCATTTTCACGCCCTTTACACAGAGAGAAATATTAACACAAAAGTTTGGTTGATGTGGGAACTAGAACACAAAACAACTCTAGGCTTCGGTTGACAATTTCAAGAGACAATGCCAGCTAGTGTTCTTGAAGAAAGTTAATAAAAAAACGAGTGGTGAGTACCAACTTCGCAATCGGACAAATGCATTTCCCTAGTATCTCCATTGTTTCCTGCGCTTAATTCACCGCAAACTGTACCAAAATCAACACTGAAAAAAAAATATGGTAACTGCGACTATAAGTCAACTTGATTTTTTACACAGTGATACTATTAAGTGAAAATGACCAGAATTCTAGTACTATTCACCGGAGCTCGGATAATTCTTACCACAATATGGTAAATACTACCATAAAGTCTGGTGTGAATTATCATACCCGAATCACTGTGTCATAGTATGGTAAAATGTACTATATTTTTTTTTTTCAGTGAACACAAAATTTGTGTTGGTTCGTGTTTAACTTCCTATATTAACCAAAAACAACGCAAGAACACAAATATTTTTATCAGTGTGTTGACTCACGAGATGACCAAAACTTATCCGATAAAAAACTGTTGGAAAAAAAATTTTTTGGGGTACTTAAATTCCATATTTTTGACCCAATGTGGCAGAAGTACTATTTCATGTAGTACTGAGATCACTTTTTGCACGGAATGCTACATACCATGATTTATAATAAATTAAATGACTGGAGATTCATGATGGGTCGCTTCTTTTGTTTCACTTATCTAGTACGTCTCGGCTGCGTGGAGGTGGGGTGTCAACATTCAAAACACTAGGCTATAACTAATGGTTGAAATTCAAGGAATAAAACTCTCAGGGACTGCAAATAATTTTAGCACGCATGAATAACTGACGCCGATTTTTTTCACATTACGTTGGTGGTTATTAACGCATCTGACCAATGATTATCTTCATCTTTAAACGCGGTGATGAATAGAGACACTTTTTTGTACGATGACAAATGGACGTATTTCTGCAAAACGGAATTAGGTACATTATGATGTGAGCCCTGTTATCCATATATTCTTATGGGTCTCAGGGCTCATGTCTTAATGCACATAGTTCGGTTTGGCAGAAATACGTACAAATAGATTCATCCCTTGGAGGTGCTCATCGCAATAAATTTCCCAGGTATTCTCTGGGTTTAAAAATATAACGGATTGCACAGACTGCAAAAATATTCGCAAGAAATACGAGCCCGCAGAGTACATCTGAACAAGTGCTCCGATTTCATTGCAGCGTAAATACTGCACTCTGCTCCGAGTACTATCGTCCGTTGAATCTGGAATAAGTGAATTCTTCAAATGATTTCAGTGACTTAAACGACAGACGTGAAAAAACAACGGCGCACAGTGAATCGAGACAATGGACCACCAGACAAGGTACGAATTTCAGCATTATGATACATGTTTCTTCCCCAAAATTTAAAGTAAAACACGATGCGCACAACGGATATTACGGAAATCAAGTCCTTCCGAAGATATTAATGATTCTTGGTGCGTAAATTCAAACCACCCGCTCATGAATACTCACTGCTCTGCGTGATTCACATCGCTCGTAAACGTTATCATGAACGTCTCTGCGATAAAAAAATCTGGCAACCTCAATCTTGACACTTTGGCTCAGCCATAGCAAATTACTTATAGTTTGAAAAACACATGGTGGGAGATGAACATTGCTCGATTGAGAAGATTGCTGAAACCGTTGTAGTGCGCGATTAGACTCACGTAGAGCTTTGAGTTTCTTGTGAGCGGGCAGTTCAAATTCCTCGTAACCAATGTGAAATAAAAATGTTAATAGCTTCGTTAGGAGTTAGTTTCAATAATTTTCGTTGCGAGAATCATGTTCTACGTGAAATTCTGGTTAAGATACATATATCAGAATGCTTAAATTCGAACCTTGTCTGATGGTCCATTAGAGAAGTCGGACATGAGATTTTTGACTGAAACTGCAAATTTTCATGTTTTTTTTTCGTTACATTTTACATTTCAAGAGGTGCCTCCGGAAGCCAACATTACAAGGAAACCCATGAAGCAACTTTTTGAAGCCCTTAGTCTCGTATAAACGGAGTTATGAGCGATTAAAGTTTTCAAATTTTGTCCGACTACTCCGATCGATTCGTTTCACTGTGCGGCGATGTAGAAGTGAGAGGCAGAGCGGCCCAAAAGAATGCTCATTAATATGGGCTCTGTTGAGTCGTTAATTTGATTGTTTGTCAGATGCGACTTTTTCCTCGTTTCCCACGTTGGGATCTGCTATTTCAAAACGGAACCAACTTCACGTGCATAAAATATAACAATTCGTCAGTGTGCTTTTTTTTCACCCTCTCGCAAAAAGATAAGCCGGTTGTATTCTTTTTTTCAAACGGGTCAATTACACTTGTCATAAATAGGTCTGTTTCACAAGGTACACATCCAACTGAGTGAATAATTTGTAAATAATATCGCAGTAAGATCTTGTTTAATGCAATACATTTAGCATCATCATAAATGAATGGAATACAAATGGTGATAGAGTGAAAAATAGTTCTGCTTGAAAAAGCTGATTCACGCGTCCTCCCGACATTCTTTTCTCTCTCAACATGGGAGGGAAAGTAATTAGACGGATCATAAACTGAAAAGAAACTATTAGGCCTGGAAGTAAAAAGTTGATATATTCATTCAGGTAGAACAGACTGACAAATGAATGGCTTTTGACAAAAGAAATCTTTCTGAGCTCGATATAACTTCTGATTCCAAAGAGTTGCATGCTCATATACGATTAAGGATCACTCCAAATTCTCTATAGTCTGTTTCTTCAAAACTTCGTTTAAATTATTCCGCTAATCATATTGGGGGTATTCATTAATATTCAAAATTATTCCGGCTCTATTCTTTTTCCTTGTGTTGACTGCCGCTTGACACAATCGAGCGTTCCTCATATGAAATTTATATCTACGAGTCATTCATTTTCTTCTATCGTAGTTTTTGATCAGTGGCGTGGCGTGCTTTGCAATATATCGATTTTTTTGTGAAGAGAAACAAATCATATAAATAGCCTCAAATTCCTACAGAATATTTGTACCGGAAATTTCTTTTTTAAAGTTATATGACGTTTTTCATCCATTTGAGGATGCAACCTTGAATGGGCATCGGGTTAGGGTTAGAACACATCCATGCTACAGCCTCTCAAATTTTCAGGGATTGAGGCCGAAAAGAGTATGCGTCTGCAGATCTACTTGTCAGTTCCCTGAAAATTTGTCGCCACTACCGGAATTCGAACCCGAGATCTATTGGTCTAGAGTCAGACGCGCTTTCCCGGCAGTTTACTTTCTAAGAGGGTGCGATACATTATTTCCTCAAACTGCCGAAGAACAAAATATCGACTGCTAACGAACGATGCCGCCTAACTGACAGTGGTGAGGCGTGAATGATCTATTATCGATATTTCCCCATTCGAGGCTATAGTAAAGAATCGATTATTAAGGTGTTCGTTGCGTGTCTGTTTATCGATCCTTTTCCATAGGTTTAAATGGCAGATCAATCAATGTATCGCAAAGCACGCCACGCCACTGCTAATTATGACAGTTTCGACAAAAAAAAAAGAGTTAGTGATTTTGCCACATTTTACAGTATGAAATACGCAAGCTGATAATTCTGTATATTTCCAATTCTGTAAGGGAGCGCTTCAGTGACGCTGTACTGTATGAAAAAAATTGCAAATTAACCTTAAAATTACAAAAATGGAGAAGGTTTCTCTTCGTTCTGTAAACTCGTCAGTTTGGAGATAGATGGTATTGTGCGTTACCCATCAATATAAAGAAGCACTTGAGGTTACAGTTTCTAGAAATTGACTGACTTTTTTATTATTTGTATTGCAGGTCAGTCCCGTTGCGGAAATACCGTAATGAGCATGTTACGGTGACACTGCCTGACGGCAAAACCCTCAACAACATCAAATGGTTCTCCGTCTGGTGCGACGAGTTTGCTGTAAGTATCAGGAAAATCTACTAGCTAATTGAGCACTCCCGGAAGAGATGGAAGAAAGTAAATTGTCTGTGATTTCGAGAAAAATTAAACAAAAATTAAGTTGAAGAATACACCCTGGTAAAAATTGGCGATAAGAGCTGCGTTTCAAAATACCATAGGTATTCTTATAGCCGGCTAAAGAAGGCTACAGAAAATCATATAGCTGGCTACTGTAGAATGCGGAGAAAATCATATGGCCGGGCTATACGAAGCGATGAAAAATTATGCAGCCGGGCTATAGTTCCTATCGCCGGGCTTTACACTTTATCGCCTGGCTATTGCTCCTTCCCCATCGATTATAAAAAGCTATAAGAAATTGTGTAGAAATTCGTGTGCTTTGGAAATCATCAAGTTTGATATGGAACCACCTTAATATTTATAAAACACACATTATATTTTCCTTTAATACATATTTTTTTTTCAATCAATTAAAATGAGAATAATCCATACGGAATGTGCAAACATTTCAAATCATGAGTTGCACAACGCTGACTCCGCCAGATTAAATATTAGAGCCTAACACAAAGCGGAGCGGTGACGCACTGGCGCCTACAAACCTAACAGGGATACTTCACGCATTGCGCATCGCGTGAAGTATCCCTGTTAGGTTTGTAGGCGTCAATGCGCGTTTCGAGCTGGCTGCCCGCCTGCCGCGCCGCAGCGTGCCACGGCGCTTGAAGCAACTATTTCACCCTAGAGGTATTGCACAGTATCATACGAAACTGAAGGCGCTCTAGTATAATAGGAATGACAGGCATCCATCAAAAGTTCGGAGCTTTCCTCGCAAAATAAATCAAGGTACTACGGCCCAAAAAGAGAGCAGTATAGTCAAAAAACTCACTAAGTCCTAGCATCCGTAATTAGTAACATTTAGCATACACTTTATCGCCTGGCTGTTGCTTCAATCGCCATCGGCTATAAAAGGCTATAAGAAATTGTGTAACCGGCTATAAAAGCTATTGGAGATCTCACGGCCGGCTGTAGGTCTATGGTATTTTGGAACACAGATTCTACTGCCAATTTTTACCAGGGGCACTGAGATCCATCGTGGCTTATCCATACTTTTGTAGCGAAGGCGAAAATTTCTGGTGTCGGGGAAATAAAAAATAAATGACCGATAAAAAATAAAATACCAAGCGGAAGCATTGAAGTTGATAATCTTCAAAAGTATATCCCTCATAGACATAGTACTTTCCCCTTCGCAGAGCAATTGAAGAGCCTCATAAAATTCCAACAATAAAGACCGTGAATTAATATTTGCAAAAATGAAAGTCAAGTTCCGGAATTTTTAAGTTTATCTATGAATACGTAATTAACGATTCGTGCACCAGACATTGGCATTGTAAATTATTTCTAAGCGCATCCTGCAGCGTCTACGATACGATCCATCGCACAGTGGATCTCGAGTCAATCAGTCGAGAGGATCGGACGTTAAATTTTTGACGAAAACTGAAAATTTGTATGTTCATTTCGTCTCATTTGATATTTTAAGGAGTACTCTAAGAAGGAAATGGGTCACTAAACCATGAACAAATTTTTACTTGCGAATATAGTTTTCTGAAGGTAAATGACGCATAGAACACGATGCGCACATTAAAAACGCGAACAAGTAACTCAGTAACCGAGAAATGCGCCGCTCAAATCGCTTAACTTATACGCAAATTTAAAACGCCCTGGTTTCGCACCGCACCGAATGATGTCATACGGCACCAATCAGAAGCGGGCACGGGTTTCCACGACGTCAGTCAAATGTCTATCTACTCTTCGTATATGAGAACAATACTAAAGTCGAAATTATATCTTTTGAATTCAAAACTTGAATCTCATTCATATGTAAGCTGTAATAAACAAGCAATATTCCACATTGAAATACGCTTTATTTTAACAAACATCAGAGGAAAATGAGAGAAGACTGCGATATGACTACCGCAGTACATCAACACTGTCAGTTTTCCGCCATTTGGGTGCGTTTGAAATGTCTTGCTGTTTTTAGATTTTTCAAAAGCGGTTTTCTCCGCGATTTCGGCTCCATAAAAATGCGGAAAAATCACCACGTTATCTACTCACATAGTACTTTCAGAATATTCAATAAAATAAACAAGGTTTAGTGACCCATTGCATGAGGAAACTAATGAAACCGTTTTTAAAACCTCAAAGTTTTGCAAGAACGGAGTTACAAGCAATTAAAGGTTCCAAACTTTGTCCGACCTCTCCTATCGATTCGATCCACCGTGCGTCGGGTCTTCATCCCAGCAGGGCCCGCGCCAAAATCACCGAAAACAAAGCCAAGAAATTGAAGATAATCGAAGGCACTATCGTGGTTTCGCCCGCTAACGCAACGCCGTATCTGCATCGTAACATGAGCCCTGTTCTGCATTTAGCTCTGTACTATCCGGGGCTCACGTTAAAATTAACTTGCGTCGGATGTACGACATGTGCCAGTGCATCGTGCGAGGCTGAGTTGACCCATTGGACGTATTTCTGCCAAGCGGAACTATGTGCATTAAATCATGAGCCCTGAGACCCGTAAGAATGTATGCATAGCAGGGCTCACGTCATAATGCACATAGTTCGTTTTGGCGGAAATACTTCGCATTGACTTTCACTCTCGGGAGCATTCCCAGATCCGCGGAGAAGATCGAAGTGCATCCATTCGCCTATTGTGACTTCAATCGTGGTATTGTAACTGCCAACTTATGAGCATCTCCCTGAGATCGTATCAGCTTGAGAATAGGAACGCGCGCCCGCCGCACGTAGTGTGAGGGCATGCGGGAGTAATTTCGGTTTTTATGACGATCAGAGTCCCTCTAAACTGAGAGTGGAGAGGATTCATAAGTCATTTGTGGTTTATACACTGAAAAAAAAAATCTCGGTGTATTTACTAAGAAAATGGTAAAATTACCAAGAATTCAGGGTTCTATTTGATCCCAGTTTTTTCTTGGTGAAATTACCATTTATGGAATTGGTAATTTTACCGAGAAATCTCGGTAAAATTATTGACTTTCTCGGTAATTTTACTGGACCCCGGTAAAAACGCCAATATTTTTATCGACTGTGGTAGAATTACCGAGATAAAATGTCAAAGTTACCGGGAATTGATTACCAATAAAAGTGGTATTCTTACCTGAAAAAAACAGTAAAAATACCGGTTTTTGGGTAAGCTTACCAGTCTGTCTTGGTAAAATTACCAATAATTGGTAAAAAAAAGTGAGATGGTAAAGATACCGACGGACCGTGGTAAAAACGCCGGGAATTTTTTTTCAGTGTACAGTATTTTTCGTTCGGTCAAATTTTACATATTCTCAGGTGTATTTCAAGATATAGTTTATTTTAAAATCTGGTTATTATTTCATCAGCAAAGCAATGTTTTGTGACTTTCAGAGTGATCCAATCCGGCAGGCCGGCACCCTGATAGTGTAATTCCAACATGTATCCAAAACTTTAAAAATTTGTTTCACAAAACAACGGGGTTTAACTATAGGGTCTCTTCTCTCGGGATCAATACTGGTCAAGAGCTTTTTATTTGCTTTTCTCCACATATTTTTTTCCGAACTACAGATGAGAAGGATTTCTCTAATTATTCTTCAGAAAAAAGTGAAATAAGCCTTAAGTGGACTTTGGGTGAAGTTTTTCTATTTTTTCCCCAAAAATTCTGGAAAATTTCAGAATTTTCAAAAGCATTGCCCACTACAGCCAGAAGTAAATCAAGAGATCAAAAACAAAGTTTTAGGCAATCTATCCAGGAAAACTTGGAAAAAATGTGACTAAATATCAATACAAATTTTAGATTGTGAAAATAGGGACTAATGACTCCTCTTAAAACATGTGGGATTCATGCCTGATAGGCCCTCATAATACCTATCACAGAGAATCAACTTAAAACGGTTGCAAAAATTACAACCTGGAATGGACCCGGAATAAGCGAAAACAGAGAGGAAATGGAGAAGACGTATTTGTGACACGGACAAATGTCACCTTTTGGATCAATAGGAATCCCTGCTGAATATACCACGAGAAATTTCTCATTGAAGCAACCGGAAACCCCCTCCTTTTAAACGGCATACATATTATTTTAAAGAAACGTCCTATCGTGTTGAAGAGATTTCTTGTTGAAAGAACGAGAATTACTGTCTCGGTAAATATAACAGGAACTTATCTCTCACAAGCTAATACATTAATACTTAAACGTGTTAAAACACAGTCTTAGTCCTAGGATTTTGTTTCTGTCCTACTTTTCTACTTCTGCGTTAAAGTCTCCGAGAACACCGAGAAGACGCTGGTAAAATACGGGTCGCGTTAGAACACATTCTTCAACGGCGATCACCTGATTAAGTTTTGGGAGAGGGTGACTTACTTGCCATGGAACTTCCGTTTCAACGGGTGTAGTAGGAGCATTCGCGTCTCCATAAGTTCTCTTGCTTCATCATGACCGTATTCTATCCGATAATTTTCCTTTTTAGCTCGCTGGATTTAGTCCATGCTGAAACGGATTTTAAGACCAAAATAAACCAAGATACTCTATTAGAACACTCCTGATTTATATGATGCTGATAATCGTCGGTAGATCTGAGGAGCCGATAAATATTTTTGATATATTTTTTTTTTTTTAATAATTTTTTTATGTATGCAATTCCACCTCGTTTGTAAAGCTCAATTCGTACTTAATGACTGAGGTATTGTGATAAAAGAGCGTTTTCTCTATGGATTCGCAGATCACAACTTTACTGATGGTTTACGAGAGGAACAAAAAACAATTTCACGCGAAAAAGAAAAAAATATTGTGTGTTTCCATTATTGGCAACAACGGGAATAAGTGCTGTGAGGCCGGCCCTCGATGGCTATCTCTTAACCCGTCATCAGTACCTCCTCATTAATTAGCCGTTTTTCTACCCTTTCACACTCCAGCGGCCCTGTTTTTGTGTTCCTATTGCCGTTTTGTCAGGTTTACAGATTGTAAGTGAGGTTGATCAAAGATTAATTAAAAAACTTACAAACTATGCAGCATTTCTGTTCTTAAGTCACAGTGCCGATTCTTAAAAGTTGGCAATCTTGGTTCCCACTCTCATTCCATTTGTTCCTTGCCGCACCCCCAATATTCCAGTCCATTCCAGTTTGTAATCTTTGCAATTGGTGAAACTGTATAATCTCTATTCCCGTTTGTGACACTGTGAAGGCGTGAACTATGGGGACCAATCAGAAACGGATTCGCATTGTCTTCACTCTCAGTAAAAAGGGATTCTAGCATGGCAGCGTTGGTCACCTAAACGGAAGTTTCGAACTCAAATAAAATGGCAGCTCGGAGGTTCGGGTGCAAAAGTATTACCGAATCTCTAAATAAAATTCGCTTTTACTATGGATGAATACAGCCCAAGTAGATCGCACATCCGTGGAGATGCTTGTCGATAGTCGACTAGACGAAGCCCTCGCAGTTATTGCAGGTGAGGTCGGAGTAAAAGTCGGCTAATAATAGGTGCCTAAACGAATGAAGCGCCGAAGAATAAGTGCCGAAGTGGCGCCAACGAACTACACCTCTAGAATGGCCGCGAGATAGCAAACCTGCGGTACGCGCAAGGGCGGTTTTTGAAGGCAGGAGGGGGTGGGAGCCCAAGTATAGCTAACTCAATCTCCATTTCTGCTGCGTCTTGCCTATAAGGATTACATATGTGAAAATTTCAACCTATGTAAACTTTCATTTTTTTGAGGTTTGCTTTCAAAGTTCCTATTTTTGAATTAAGAAAACCTTTGGAGGTGCGATTATTATGCAATCTTTTCATTGCTATCACTTTATTCAACATATTCGGCAAATGTGGGCAGCGTCTGACATGGGTTAGATGGCAGCCTGCTGTGTGAGCCCAAGTAAACCTAACCTATATCAACTTCAAAACGTTCCGGGTCTCTAACACTGGTCGGCCATTCTAGAGGTGTAGTTCGTTGAGTGGCGCCCGCCTCGGTGTATAGTTCAATCGACGCCGGGTCGTAAAACTCAACGTCCATCGTTCAACAATCCACCGACCAACGCTCCGATCTTCGCCACCATTGATGAATCCCTGCCCCGCGGTGTTGTCTATCCATCAAGGCCGTTCGATCCGGAGGTGCGACGATTGATTCCGGATGAATTTGATCCAGTTCAAAAGAGGCTGCGCCTGCGGCGTGGACGAATCTGGTCGTCGTTTTATGCGTTGACCATTTTGGGCGTGGGCTTCGGAGGGCAGGGATGAGCTCCAAAAGCTTATTGCGTGAGGAGAAAGTGAAGCAGAGCCTAGATTGTTGAATTATTTTTGAGTGGGTCAGAATTATCAAGGTGTTCATTGCGAACACCTTTATTTTTCGATCCTTTTCCATAGGTTTATAAATGACAGATCAATTGATATCTTGCAAAGCACGCCACGCCACTGATCGAGACTGAAAATTGTTGTGTGTCATATGAACCAAAGTGTTTTTCTTCGTGCGGGTCGAAAAACAAACAATCTCGGAGGAGATTGGAGGGAAAATATTCCAAAAATCCCGGTGATTAGAAATGGATTCACGCTGTCTTGACTCTCAGTATAAAGGGACTCTAGACTGGTCTTGCCTGCGATAAACTCCGGGCAACATCGTCTCAGTGGCGGAATTCCTAGAGTCCCTTTATACTGAGAGTCAAGACAATGTGAATCCATTTCTGATTGGTTCCCGTATTTTAGGCCTTCACAGTGTCACAAACTGGAATAAAGATTACATTTTCACCGATTGCAAAGATTATAATCTGGAATGGACCAGCCAATTACGGGGTCGGCAAGGAACAAATGGAATAAGAGAAGGAACGGAGAAAGGAATTTGAGAATGGGCTGATCAAAGATTACAAAAAACGTTCAATTTCTGTAATCTTTATTCTCGTTTGTGACTCTATGAGGGGGTGTTGTCTTGACTCTCAGTATAAAGGGACTCTAGGAATTCCTAGCGACCTATCAAAATTTCGCCAGCGAGCCTGTCGCTGGAGTAAGCAGGCTCTTGTCGGCGACGGTGGGGGGGGGGGGGTGTTTAGATCAATCATAGACAGGTGCTCATCAACGGCGTGCATTGTTCTCGCCAGATGAAAGTTCTCGAGCTCCCGGCCGCTACGGCTCTGAGCTTCACTGTCAAGGTGAGAGAAATGTCATGTGACCGCCATTCGCTTTTGAGTGGCGGGCGTCGCGCCGTATGTCGCATTGTCGCACCGTACGTCGCACCGAGGCGAGGACCGCTCCATAGGAAAAACGCCGTATGCAGATTCGGCCGTCGCCTGATTTTTCTCGATGAAATATACAGGGTGCTCTAGGATTAAGTGCAGGATACTGAAGTCGATTCTTTGGGTAAAAAAAAGAAAAAGTTTTTGTGGTATAACTTTTTCCCCAAAAACGCCTTCTCTGGGGGTCATGCCCCCCCCCCCCACCAATGTTGGAGGAAAAAATGGCGCAATGGTGCTCTGGTGCAATCCATGGTCCAGGTATTGATAACGGAGAGTAATCAAACGCATGGAATCTCTCAATTTTTTACGCCACCCGACAACAGCGTTTCAGTCGTATTCAAGGCGGCAATGGCAACCCATTATCGTTGGTAATGTTGGTCTTTGAGGCATGTGAATTAAACAGATCAATCCTGGGTATGTCTCCACGTGACGGGCTTTGAACAATGGAATAGTTCTGTACCGAAACGGGAGAAGAAAGTTCTACTTTTGCATACGGCTAAACTGGGCTAGTGAACCAAAATTAAGGTCAGTCTATTGTCACCCGAGGGTGTATTAAAGGGTCTTCGTATGATCTCGTGAAAAGTTTTAAGAGAGCTCGAAATTTACACTGCCTTTTAAAGCAGGACTAAATTTGACTATTTTTAGTATGACTGCATGATCAGAAGCTATTCTTGAAAGTTGGAAACGCTGTTTTTCCTCAATTTAAATCCATTGAAAATATCGATTTTAAATTAAGTAAGCTGCCTCGCCAAGAATCGATTGTTTTAAATGCATTAAATGAAGGAAAAATAGTGTTGTTAGTTTAAAAAATAGTTCGGGAATCGGTTGATCAAAGATTACAATAAACGTCCGATTTGTGCGCCTCGCGAAGTGATACTAAAAAAAAATTCGATCCATCGAAAACCAACGGATCTGATAGGTCGAAAGTGAGAGCAACGGTGTCCACTAGTGGTGGTGATTGATGAGACAAATTGGGGCAGAACTACCCAAAGAGGGCCGGAACTTTAAATAAAATTCGTTTTGAAAAAAATTAAGTCTACATTGCATATAATTTCCCTTGAAAAAACGGAATATCTAAAGGCTAACTTAGTGATTATTTTTCTCGACAGGTGAATTTCGGGGACGTGAAAATCCCGAAGAACTTCGAGTACCCGAAGCCTCAGAAGATCGGGCAGCTGAATGGAATTCACGGGGTGTCGTCTGACAATGTCATCATTGTCGACGCTCAAACTCTGCTCATCCAGTCGTTCTCCTATGACGGAGAGGCCCCAGGTAAGCTGCACTTTTCTAGTGATTTTTGTTTCTCACATTGTCGCGCTTTTGGGCCGTAAGAGCTACATAAATCGAGTTGTTCATACTCTCCCTATAAAAGTACTCTAACCAACATGGTGTCATGCTGCACCTAAACGGTTGATTTTAGCAAGGTTAGCATAGTTAGTCTTCAAAAAACCTGGCTCTTTCCTGCTAAACTCAGAGGCGGATTCAGCAATTTGGCAACACTATCTTTCTTCCATTTAAACCTGTGTTGAATAATCGATTCTTGTCGGAGCACCTAGCGCCTCCTAGAATCGATACTTTTCCATATGTTTACATGAGATAGAAGCAATGTTGCCAAATGTCTGGATCCGCCAATGGCTAAACTCGATCCATTTAAGAAAGCTCTGAAGCAGCAAGAAGCTGCAGCGGAAGCTTCTTCGCAGTTGCGCGATCTGTGAGATAATCCCCCGATTACGCGAAGAAGTGCATACAAGTTGCAGGATGCAGAGGCGACTGCAAACCCGGCAGCTGCAACGGAGAGTGAAACGGGAGAGGCGGACGGAGCGTTTTCGAAGAACATAATCGGGGATTTTCACAAACCGAGACTGAGAGTGAAAGCTGCGTAATCTTGCTTCAATTTTGCGTAATGTTTGGTCCTCGTCCAGAGGTGATGAGTTTCGACTTTAATTGGAGACCGAGCCCTTGACACTCTCGGTTGATAACCGCATGCGCCGAGACGTTCGTCAATACTGCCGCGTTAGCAGAGTGAGCAGTAAGCAGTGTTCGAAACTAACCTTTGAGTTTTTTTTTGTTTTTTTTTGCTGGTTTAGTGGCTTATATTCCGTTGGAACCTACAGCCATCGATAGACAGTATTTATTGTCCTTAGACATCATGGGCTTATATTCCGTTGGAACCTACAGCCATCGATAGACAGTATTTATTGTCCTTAGACATCATGGGATTTAGGCACATCCATGCTTCAGGCTTTCAAATTTTCAGGGATTAAGGCCGAGTGGAATCTGTTTCTGCAGATCCACTCGTCAGTTCCATGAAAATTTGTCGCCACCACCGGGATTCGAACCCAGGACCTATTGGCCAAGAGTCAGACGCGCTGACCACTAGGCCAACCTGGCCGGCTAACCTTTGAGTTTTAGGAGTCATGTGGCGCATCAAGCCCGATTTTTAGGCGCCATTGAAGATTTTTCAGGGGCCAAATTGACTTTTTGCCTATATATATATTATGGCGCATTTAGTGATAATGAAAAGTTAGACGCAAGATGTTTGCGTAACAGAACTAGTGAGTAGGGGAAGATAAAAGCACTATAAGAATGAAATTGTGAAGAATAGAAAAAGCAAGCTTTCACTTGTGGTGCTAGAAATTCTGAGTTTTTTCAATTCAAATAGATTGGTTTTTCTTTCTTTTTGTGACTTCCTGTGAAAATCCAGATTTTTAGGGGGCAATTTTTAGGGGCCACGTTGGCGCAGAGCCTTCATTTTTTAGGCGCATTTGGCGCGTTGGCGCCTGTGAGTTTCGAACACTGGCAGTAAGAGCATATCTGTATGAGCCACGGTTAGCAAATGCTTTTATGGGTCTCGAGGTTCATAGGCGGATCCAGCAAATTGGCAACGTTGTTTTTCTCCATTTAAACCTATGGAAATGTATCGGTTCTTGGAGGAGCCAGGTCCTTCGACGAGAACCGATTATTTAACGTATGTTTAAATGGAGGGAATCCGGTGTTGCCAAACTGCTAGTTCAGCCACTGATGCATTTACTGCTCTCTACACTATCACGCCAGAATAGATTGTATTCATTGTCAGTACATCAAACGGGTTAGATTGTATGAATATCGATTGGTTCAAAACATAAAAATAGCCTCAAAAATCAATTACGTAATCTGTCGGAACGGGTTTTTTGTGAAAGATTTTTGATTCGTATGAGCAATAATTGTCCAAGAGTTGTGAAATTGCTCCAAAATTCCTCATTTTCAGCTTTTCTGACTAATGTCCTAAAATTTTGGTTTGAGGTTTTGTTCTATTGTTTTGAACCAAACGATTCATCGAACCACTATCGAATACGATCCATACTGCTCCGATCCGGTAATCCAGGTTTGCGCGAAAGGTTGAAGAAGATATATGAGGATTGCGCGAATGAAAACCCTTACATCTGCTGCAGGAATGCTCGAATTTAAAAATAAGTTAATTTAAGGTAGAAGTTTGGCAAAGCAGGGAACAGTTGGAAAATAAATGCATTTTTATGTTAACGCTAGTTTAGGTTAGTGTGTCGACAAGTCATCACAGTATGCTGTCAGTCAGTCTGTGATGATAAATGGAAGTGAAAAGATTGAACAATGGTCGTGGGTTTAAAGTACTCTCGGAAAACTTTTCTCGGAGAAAACATGTAAACGGGAGAAACGAGGAAACGTTGGAATGCTCGTGCGGTGTCGAAACACAACATAGGCCTTTCTGTTATTCGGTGCCACGAATAATCGAACGCAAGTTCGAATAATCGCGCCAAACACAGGGCGGCCGGCGTTAAACGTATATTAGCGCCTGCAAGACTTCAGGGATACTTCATGCATTGCAGCAAAAGTGTGGTCAGCGCACAGCCCGCATTGACGCCTACAAGACTGCATGAATACTTCTCGCATTGCGCCAAACGCAGGACAGCCGGTCAGTTGGCAACAGCTGCATGCGCAATCTTCTGCATGCTTGCTCAGCCACATTTTCAACAAATTTTAAGATTAAACATCGATAGAGAAAGGTACCATTTTGCACAGGATACCAGTAAAATATACGACTCTTCTGCTGGACAAAGGCACTTACTGCAGTTTTGCTAGAAAGTGACGTCAAAGTTAGCGCTCTTGCTTATCTCCGATAAACTCGTATTTTTCTTTCTCTTGGATGATTGCAATTGCTTTGAAGCGTTCATTTTTTCCATGGGTTTTCTCTGTAAAACTTGTATTTGTTACCGAAAACTCCAGTTGTTAGAACCGACGTTCGGTTCCCTCTGCCAAAAATATTGTATTTGTTACCGAAAAGTCCCGTTGTTAGAACCGAAGTTCGGTTCCCTCTGCCAAAAACCTTGATGCTTCATGATATGAACCACCGATGAAGGTTTTTTCTTATTCTCCATACAAAGCACCCGTTTTATGGTCAGAATACAGGTCAGACTGAAAAGTTATTTTTTATTTTCTCCCTACCGTTAAATGCCTCTCAGCGTTATTTTCAAACGCATACAGAGTGCAGGACTCAATAATGACGGTTTATTTTCGTAACGTGTGTGTACAGACCTGCTAAGGAGGAACGCCGTATAGGTATTCAGACGTTGCCAAAATGCCTCCGATTTAATATTCACTAACGAAAAGCCCGTGACTGAAGTCACGGGTTTAGATGTTTCGCAATCAATTGTGATTTTAAAAATTGATTATATCAACAATTGAGAAATTTAATCGGGGGAAACATATAGTGATACTGTTTTGATAGACATAATTTGATTGAAGAATAAAAACGGAACGATTTTTGTTTTATTATTATTCGTTCATTGAATCCGTGCCGATCGATTCGATTTCGATCGGTTGAAGTTTTTTCTGTTTCGATCTCGTAATCTTCTTCTTCATCTTTCTATCTTCTTCGTCTTCTTCCTCTCATATCTTTTTTTACTCCTTACTCTTTCTCTTTTATCTTTTTATTCATATTTTCTTCTTTTCCCTCTTCCTCTCTTTTTCCCTTTTATTCTTCTTCTTCCTTTCTCTTGTCATCATCTTGTTTCTCCTTTCGCATTTTTCTTGAAAAATCCTGAATATTTTCCCTTGACATTTGCAGACACTGTGGATGAATGAAACAGCTAACCGAACTCTCTGATAAATTCTAAGGAAAACAAACATGTACATTCGATATATCGATTGGTTAATGTTTTTCTGTTTCGATCTCATATTTTCTTCTTCTTCCTCTTTCAGCTTTTCTTCGTCTTTTTCCTCTCATGTCCTCCTCTTTCCCTTTTTTCTTTTTATTCGTCTTTTTTTCATCATATTCCTTTTTCCCTTTACTTCTTCCTCTTCTTCCTTTTGTCATCTTGTTTCTTCTTCCATATTTTTCTTCAAATATCGTGAACATTTTTCCTTAACATTTGCAGATACTGTAGATCATATTGCTAACAAAATTCTCGGAAAAAGGAGAATTTGCACACACAAATGTATTGCTTCATCTGAGAGTGCCTAATGAGCTGAGTTCGCAGTATTTTTCACAATTTTTTTCTGACATGGGAAATTGGAGAAAAATAGATTTAAAAGTGAGAAAATGTGCCGCCTTATGACTCCAGCGGCATTTTACATTTGAACACATGAATTTTAGCAAATTAGGTTATTTTGTCATATGTTCTCTAATAATTGTCCAATTTTGAAACCAAGGATATCCTCGTACTTAGTTTTCCTAGTGGTCTCAATTTAAAGATTAAAGATTAAAGATTAAATTCACAAAATTTAAGACACCTGCAAATTCTCTAATGCAAAGAAACACGTTTGTAAGTTTTCCGGGAAATTCATATTTTATTATTTGAAATTTGGCAACGTCTACAGGCACATACGGCGTTCTTCCTCAGCATAGGAGCGTAGCCGACCTATTATTTAGATCAGCGGCCGTTGATTACCGTGCACCATGCTCCTTGAGCGTCTTAAGTAGGAGTCTTGCTCAACTCCAGGCTAATTTCCTGAAGCTTAATAACACATACGCTCAGGCGCGCGGGTCGCCAAGCGGCTCGAATAAATTTTTTGGGTCAAGGAATCACCCGCTCGGCCATCTCTGGCTCACGCTGGAAAACTCATATTATGCAGCAGAGAGGTAAAAAAATGAGGGGAAAATGTCTAACTAATAAAAATAGTCTATTTTACTATACCTCATTTGTGCATTTGGGTATTTGCATTGAAAAAAGTTCAGCATGTCACTTTAAAAAAAAAAATACTCCCAATTAAGTACATTATTTTAAATAACTGAATGAATTTGGCACCGTACATAAGTTAGCACAAGTTCCAATTTTTTAAAAGTTCAAGTTTGAAAGTTCAAAGTATTCCTCAAATGTTGCAAGTCCTTATCAAAATGCATGCTTAAGCACAGCTTTGAATCATTTGTAAAACTTAGTTCGTGGACTCCACGGACACCTGAAACCAATATTAGGTGTTCGTGGAGTCCACGAACCAAAGTTTTCACAAATGCTTCAAAGCTGTGCTTACGCACGACTTTTGATAAGGACTTGCAACTTCTGAGGAAGACTCTAAACTTTCAAACTTGAACTTCTAAAAACTCAGAGCTTGTACTATCTTATGCACGGTGCCGAATTTACTAAGTTATTTAAAATAAAATGTGTGTTCGTGGAGTCCACGAACGTGGATAGTTCGAACACACCAATTTAAAATTTTTGTTCATGGTTTCCATGAACTGCAGATAGTTTGATGCGTCAAACAGCCTTACTTTACCAACCATCCAACGAGCTGACCCCTGGGATTTCTTCCGGTAAACGCAGCCCGTTTGTACCAACTTACGACATTCAATCTTTAGGACGTCAAGTAGTTACTTTTAAAGAGAGCCTGGCTACGAGCTCGGGGAGGTAATTGAAACTGCGTGCAACAAACCAGAAAAAAGTAATGAATGAGAATCATATTGGACGTATTTCTATCAAACAGAACTATGTGCAGGTGAGAAATATGGGGTGTGCTCTAGAAATCTGCATAAGAAACAATGTAAAAGTGGGCGTGATTCCTTTTGAAGAATTGGAAAAGCGGAATATTACATTCTATCAAACAGACCTATGTGCCAACTGAATGCGGAGTTCGTGAGCCGCGGGTATGGCACGAGAGCGTTGTGAACAGGGCTCATGAGTTAAAGCGAACCGACAACGATCTTCCCGTCGTGCCCCGACTCGATCATTGCCGCTGACGTCACTGGCGCTTTATTTTTCTCATTCACTCTTACGCAAAGAGAACTAACGAGCACACCCCATATTTCTCACCTCCACATAGGTCTGTTTGGTAGAAATACGTCCATATGACCAAGGGACCAACCGTGCCTCAACTCGTTTTTTCTTCACTCTTGCTCGGGAGCAAAGTCATAATTTACGAAGTAAGAGTCTCCTCGCGAAATCAAGCTCTTCTTACATTTCATTATGGTACAAAGGGGCTATGCTCCATGGCCGCCACGCGGACCAATCTCCAGAAGGCGCTTCGCGCTCTCTTTGACAAAGGAACGGCCAAAAAAAAAAATGTAAAGATTTTCATACCCGACTCTCATTTATCCAATCTTTCTTAAGCACTGTCTCCACTCGTCAAAATGGCGTCAAAATGGAAGCTCAAAGTGAACCGATTTCAACGATAAGTGGCTCAAAGTCAGGACTTGATGCAATTGATGAGTGTTGCAACTCAAAATAGAGCGGCGCGACCCTTTTTTGATCAACAATCGCGAACAGATCGTATTTATCGATTCGCTTTGAGCTTCCATTTTGACGTCATTTTGACGAATGGACACAGGGCTTATGGTCGGGAGCAATTGGACCAATAAGAGTCGTGTGAAAAAAATCTTCATTTATTTCAAACTTCACGCAAGAAAAACGAAACGGAACGAACGGAACGGAGCGTTTCGTCGCGTTTGGATGTATTGTCCGTAGCAAAGGAGCATACCTTCGATTCACTTACTTCTATCTATACTATAAGCTCCAAGACCTCCTAATTTTGCGAAACTGGTAACGCTTAGTTCCAGCGTTCTACCGGGCCGATTTTCATGATTTTGCGGCTATCGACGGGCAATTGTCTCTAGATAAGCCAACTCTTTTCAGATTTTCAAAATATAGCCCAGGTTTTTTATATTACGTGGTAAAGTTGCGAATTCTCCCATTTAAACAATGTAAATTTATACTTTTTGTCATAGTTCGTTTGAGCGTTCTACCGGGCCGATTTCCATGATTCTTGCGTAAATCGACAGGTAATAGGCCCTAGATGAGCCCGCTGTAATCAGATTTTGGAAAAAGGACCCAGATTTTTTTTAAAATCACGTTATAAAAGTGAGTGAGTTTACAGAATGCTCCGGTACTGCTACCGCTATGCGCGGGAGGATGCGCAGTGGTCGAGGAGGTTGCGCAGTAGATGGGTAGCCTGCGCATCAGTTCAACACTTATCTACACAAGATTCGCGCCAAAGTTCTCGTGTGGAGCGGTGGCCGTGTCGTCTAAGACGTCGGCTGCGTCCACTTTGAACTCGGTGTGGGTTCGATTCCCGACACCCGATATCTTAATTATAACCTGACTATCATTGTTCATTGTTTTACTGCAATATTTCATCAAGCAGTCATTCCAAAACGCATCCTTTTAATTTTAAAGTAATTGTATGTAAAGTTTAAAATTAAATTATACCTCATATCGTAATTTTTTAGGGGAAAAATAAAACTAACACTGATAGGAGGGTAAAAATAGGGCCGCGAAGCGGCCCATTGATGACGCGGAGCGCCTTCAGGGGGTTGGGCCGCGTAGCGGCCAGGGGGCGTAGCCCCTAGTTACCCTATACCGACAGACCAAGATTTAACATTTCCCGCTTTGTTCAACTTTCCGTTCTAATTTCTTTTTTCAGTGTAGAGCTTTTAGTAGGTACCCTAGTAGCAGAACAAATTTTTGTTTTTCTAAAAAAAAAGTATAAAAAAAACATATCTGTTATCTAAATGGTAGTTTTATATAAAAAAAGTGTAACGCTTATATAAAAAAAAATCAAAGTTCAGACCTGACCATAATATATGAAAAATGAGAAATGCTAGATACGGTAATTTTTTTTATAGACAGTTTTTTTATTTTTTTATATAACGCATGCATACGAAAGTGTTAAAAGTGAACATTTTTATGTAACTATTATATAAAAAAAGGGTCATAATTTTCGTGAGCTTTTTGCGAATTAGGAGATTTTTTAGTATGTTTGCAAAAAGCTCACGAAAATTATGACTTTTTTATATAATGGTTACATAAAAATGTTCACTTTTAACACTTTCGTATGCATGCATTGTATAAAAAAAATTAACTTTCGTACATAATCTTTATCTTTTCCCTCTATTGTTCTGATATTAGGGTTAAGTGAAATCCATTTTGTAGCAACGCTCATCAAAAAAGCGAAAATTTTCCGCAGAAATTTGACAAGTACAACCGCGGCGCCGTTTTCAATTTCGCGAAACTGATTTGAATCGGATTTGAGGAGGCGGCATTTCAGCGAGACACTGTCGCAATTCTATTGTCGTACTTTCTTCCACTCTCGGCCCTCGTTCGTGCAGCGGACGATGAGAATGGATCACCGTTGGTCTTGCGCAAAGCGCTGGGCCCTCAACAAGCATTCGGATTGAAAGAACCAGAAAAGAACCTTATCTCTGAACATATTTACACAAAAAAAATTGGATTACATTTTGCAAAAAGGAACTACAAGCATTCCAATGTCGCTAAGATTGTGCAAATTTTTATTTTACCAGAAAAGAACCCTGTCTATGAACATATTTACGCAAAAAAATTGGATTGCATTTTGCAAAAAGGAACTACTGTAAGGAACTGTACAAGCATTCCGATGTCGCTAAGATTGTGCAACTTTTTTTACCTTGCAAATACAAACTGATTATATAGACAAGTTTTATCTTTACTCCTAATAAACTATAAATTCAATGCGAAAATTACCTTGGCACATTTTATTTTTACAAGGTTTCAGTAATTTTATATTCAGTATTTTTTTTCAGTAATATATTTTTATTAATTTTTATTCAGTAATTCAGTGATAATTTTTAATTTATTTCAGTAGTTATCAAGGAATGTGAATTGCACAAGCTTAGCAACATTGGAATGCTCTTGGTTCCTTTTTGCAAAATGCAATCCAATTAATATAGGGCTATTTTTGTGTATTAATCTCATATTTACGCATGTATTAGCAGCTACACTGAAAAAAAAGAATCTTAAATTTTCCGCCAAGAAGTATTTCTTCTTAAATCAAGAATTTTGCTGGTTAATATAAGCTACTTTTCTGCTTAACCCAAGCATTATTTTTCTTGAATCAAGAAAAAGTCAGCTTAAAGCAAGATAAAAAAAATTCTTGGCGGCAAATTCAAGAATTATCATGCTTGATACAAGCTACTTTTTTTTCAGTGTATTTCTACAGAAAAACCTCGCATTCGAGTGCAGTTTCAATATCAGTATCGAATGCGATGTTTTCTCTCTAAAAAACTACGCCTTTATTACGTTGAATTTCTTTGTTAAAATTGGTGAATGAGTGCTTTAGTCTCCTGAAAACAGAATTGCGATCTCAAAATTGGAGAAAAATGACGAGTAGCTGAAAAAATGGAACCAATTGATGCGATATATCGCATGCCGTTTTGACACAAAATATGGCGTCCATCGGATCACCTTAACTATTATACCACAATAACACTAACTTTTCCTGTCGCACTTCAAAGTGCCCGGTTACTTTCACGCGGGTCGAAACAAAATGTCCACACTCCGCACAACTATTTCTCAAGTTCAGAAAATATTCGCAACCAAGAACGGGATGATCTCGGCGTGTGGAGAGATGAGTTAAATAATGGAAATAGATTCCAGTTTCTTCAGCGATCGGCGTGATTATGAGATGGTAGTCGGAGCAGTCACGCCGCTCTAATTTAGCAGCCACGCGAACCGTGAAAACCGTCCTCCGTACGGTGGGCGTCAGTCCGCCGAGGAGCGCTGGTTCAACTTTGAATAGAAAAAAGTAGAGTACCTTTATAGATAGAGTATGGCCATTTCTGTGCCGGTTTCTCATTGGTCGCGTGAAAATAGGCTGACACGATGTTCTTACGGCCGTAAATAAACAAACAAGATGGCTGTTATCAGCAAGCAAGATTGAGGTTATGCACATCTTACATCCTCCTGTGATAAAGGTGAAAGGCTGTTTAACAATGTTTTCATGTGTTTTTCGTGTGATATTCGTAGACATGCTAGTTTAAATTGTTACTGCCGTGTAATTGAAATTTTTGTCAAATTTTAGCTTTTTATCGATGTTACGGTGAACCGCCATCTTGTTTGTTTATTTACGGCCGTAAGAGCATCATGAAGCCTAAAAACTCGTTGACCAATCAAAAAGCGGCACAGTTTTCCTGCAGTAAAAAGATACGAATGACCATACTCTGTCTATGAAGGTACTCTAGGTCAGCAAAATAAGATCTCACAATTCCGAGCCAAAATATCCTGGAAAACGGAGCACTGTGCGGGTTGTATGATTATGAGAACACTGATTGGAAGACACGCTCCGTTGTGGATGGCGTTCCCACGCTCGGTCATCAACCAGTGCAGCACGTCTTGGGCACGAGCCGCGCACATGCCAATTCTATGTTTCTATCCCTTTCTTGTTCACGTGTACTCCTCAATTATTTGTTTCGTTTTTACATAAATGCATAATTTTGCCCCACGCGACAAAAATTACCCAGGTTACTGGAACATTTGCCTCCGCAAAAAAAGGCCCATTTTCCCTCTTGCAAAAAACAGAGACAATAAGAGACCCTCCACTAGTATCTTGGCCATGGTGGAAGCTTTTACTTTCAGGACTTCAGCATTCTACTGTTGACTTACCTACAAGGTTGATGTTTAACAACGTGTTGAGAGTTTCGTTTTGCAAAAAAGCCGAAAATGGCCGAAGTTTAGGAAACTTGTTTGGTTCATGACGTCACCCGAAGTTCATCATCTACCATGTAGGTATGTCAATAGCCGAAATTAAGGTGATGCCGGTTGCTCCTTTATCATTGTCCATAAGGAGCTGTTGAATCCCCGAAAGTAAAAGCTTCCACCTGTCGCCAAGAGGCCAGTGGAGGGTCCCTTGTCTCTGGCAAAAACGACTTTATTTGTAAAATATCGAAATGGCGTTGTTCCTAACATAAACATTCCTCTATGCTGAAAATTCACTGAAATTCGCACAAAAATCCGCACAACCGTTCTCATGAAAAAGTTAACTTGCCCGATTAAATGTGGCAATCGCTGGTGCGGATTGGCTCCTTCCTGCTTAACGCAGTTCATTTCTCCCTGTCAATTTTTTTAAGAGTCTGGATCCTGCGGGGTGATTGTTGAAATTGGTAGACAACGCGATAGACAAAGAAGACAACAGGAATATGGAGAGATCCTATCGGTGGAAGCGGGTGGTTGCAATGGACAAAGGAGGCAGGTAATAGACTAGCTAACGACAACCCACGAGAGGCCCTACGGTAAGTCCATCATTTACCCCTGGGTGAAGAACCACCCTTTTCAACCAACAGGATCGCCCCATAATACCTATGTCTTTGTTATCTATCACTTTGTCTATCGCTTTGTCTATAGTATTGTCTATCAATTTCAAAAATTAGCCTGCTGGAGCCGAGATACTTTTTTTCCAGCACTGGAAAAAAAAACACATTGGATCTAGAGTCCAGACTCTTGAAAACATTGACAAGAAAAAGGACTCTTGATTCAATCAGATTTAAGCTTAAAACAAAAGGAAATCCGCTCAATTTAAGAGGCTTGGTTGTTGATTTAAGCGAAAATCCGATTGAATCAAAAGTATTTTTTCTTGTCGATGTTTTTAAGAGTCTGGACTCTAGATACAATGTGTTATTTTTTCCAGCGAGTGTGTGTAACAATCATGTGTGGACCTCTTGATTCTGGTGAATACAACTAGATTTTCCTGTTGCAGATGCGAAATTCTGGGTGGGCGTGGGCCCGACCCCCAGTCCCCAGGGGATCCGCGTCCCCGATGAGAACGGAAAAGAGACGCCCCTGAAGCGATACAACAGGAAGCACATCGTCCTCACGCTGCCCAAGGACTTGACCGTCTTCGACATCGGGCACTTCGGTGTCTGGTGCGAAGCGTTCACCGTTGACTTCGGACACGTCGAGATCCCCCAGGGCAACCTCAACGTTCCTCCGTCCCTCAAGATGCTTGGAGTCTCACCTCAGGTATGTTCGCCTAGTAATAGTTTAATGAGAGCGAAGCGCGCCATGCACAAGGTGGCATGATACGTAAGAGAAAAATGAAAGATTGGAAATTTCAGTGAACTATTTCATGAAATTTGCCGAGGCTGTGAAATATTTCATAATTTTCAGGGGCTTGAGTATGCAACCCACACTCGATCACACACACAATGCCGTGCTAAGGAAAAACGCCGTACGAACATTCGAGAGTTGCCGAATTTCCCCGTATAAAACATGTATTTTTGAGAAAAGTTATGCATATTTCGGTTTTTGACGTGCTGCTACAGCAAAATAGAAGCTATGACATGATGCACAGTGGATCGAGCTAATACGAGAGGTCGGAAAAAATTTGGAAACTTTAAACGCGTATAACTCGTTTATACAGAAGTTTGAGGTTCTAAAAGTGGTTTCATCGGTTTCCTCGTAAAAATGTCTTTCATTAGCAACCCTTGAAATTTAAAATGGGACAAAATAAACATCAAAATTTGAAGTTTTAGTCAAAAATGTCACGCGTGGCCTTTATACATGACTCGATCCACTGTGTGACGGTTGGAGTTACGCCAATACTGATGAGAATGACCGGATGCAACTATTCGAGCTCTCAGGATGTGCATGGTGCGTATCCAAAAAATTGAAGGGGAACTTACTTTTGAAACGACACGGCAAATGCACGCACCTGGATGGGACTATTTTTCGCGATAAGGAACCACTTTTGGTTCATCTATAAAAGCACTAATCTGCGTAGGAACATTCAAAGATCATATGCCTTGTTTGCTCTAAGATGATCCAGAAATAGTGATTCCTTATGGCCATGGCAAAATGTAATCCAATGGAGGATCGTGCATTTGTTTCAAGGGTGGCCTAACTTTACAAAAGAGAGCTTCCCTTCAATACTTCGAATATACACCATTCTTGAGAGTACGAATAGATGCATCTTCTTATTCTCATCACCATTTGACCTTAGAACAACTTAATTATCCAAAAAACATAGCAAAATAACGAATTTAACGAATTTTTTTTTCCGGCCAGAACCGGATTTACCTACTTGCCCCTCATGGCCCGCCTGCATTTTGCCGTCCCCTTCTCATCCGTTTTGAAACATCAATAAAAACCATCAAGTAAACGTGTCGGAGGGGGAGGGGTGCATAAGGCGCGTTTACTCGCGTACGACACATTTTTTGAGAAAGCCCTGTCAACACTACTAGCAAAAGTTCACGGAACTTTGCGCGAAAGTTGAGTGCCGCAAACCTATCTCTGTGTGGTCAAGGCCTTCCATTTCTCAGAAATGAACGAAAAAATTATGAAAGAACAAACATAAATGTGGTTTAATGATTTTCACTTCCACCACCGCGCCGCGCAGACCACACTGTGTTCGGCGCAATGCGTGAAGTATTCCTACAGCGTTGTAAGCGCTGTGCGTTTAACGCCAACCGCTGCTGACCGCAGTGTGGTTGACGCGATGCGTGAAGTATTCATGCAGTCTTGTAGGCGCTAATATGTGTTACATGCCGACCGCCGCGCCGAGGGCTTCTCCTTTTCATCTCAAGTTCTCGTCATCATTTCTCTCTAAGCTAGCCGTTCCAGGCCAAAGTGCGTGTTTGGTTTCTCTCTCAACTCGACTAACTGGAGGTGCTCTATCTTGTATTACTGAAAGACGACAAAATTAGAAATTACCATACTCTCAGGAATGAGAGATTTTGTCGCCTTTTCTCGTTTGTAATGTTTTTTTTTTCTAAATCCGATTTGTTTAATAACTACATTTAAAAACATTGCAAAATTTGCCGGCATGGGCCGCGGCCCATGTCGCCACCCCCTAAATCCGGCCCTGAAGGTGGCTGCTGAATCCGAATGTTCCATACGAAGAAATTGGAACGTATTGAATTAGAACTTCATTTTCTTTAAAAATTTCATTGATTTTTCTTCTTCCTGAAAATAATATTCTGTAAAAACATCAAGCAATGCTATTAGTTCGATCTCCTTTTAAAAAATGAAGTAGGAGCGGAGATTTCGAAACGCCGCAACCAATCCGAGACACGCGTTTTTGCAGTTTCACCGGCAATATGTTGTTTTGTTTTTTTTCTTTTTTTAGCACGACCGTATTTTCTTACTTATTGGCTCATTTTCATCGTGTCAATTTACTTCAAATAACAGTTTGACGAAGACAGTCTTTTGCGACGCTTAATATTTCCAGCTCGAACCCCTTCATTTTTAAACCGCTCAATGAACTTTCAAGACCATTCACTGGAAAAAAAACTCATTGGATCTAGAGTCCAGACTCTTAAAAACATCGACAAGAAAACATGCTCTTGATTCAATCGGATTTTTGCTTAAATCAAGAACCAAGCCTCTAAATTTGAGCGGAATTCCTTTTGATTTAAGCAAAAATCTGATTGAATCAAGAGTATTTTTTCTTGTCAATGTTTTCAAGAGTCTGGACTCTAGATCCAATGTGTTTTTTTTCCAGTGTACAGTCTGCAGTTCATGGACACCACGAACAAAAATTTTGAATTGGTGTGTTATATCTATCTTACTCTCGAACCCCTTCATTTTTAAACCGCTCAATGAACTTTCAAGACCGTTCACTGGGGAAAAAAAACACATTGGATCTAGAGTCCTGACTCTTAAAAACATCGACAAGAAAAAGTACTCTTGATTCAATCAGAATCTAGCTTAAATCAAGAACCAAGCCTCTTAATTTGAGCGGATTTCCTTTTGATTTAAGCAAAAATCCGATTGAATCAAGAGTATTTTTTCTTGTCAATGTTTTCAAGAGTCTGGACTCTAGATCCAATGTGTTTTTTTTCCAGTGTTCCGAAAACCACCGTCGCAGATTCCGCACGTTGAATTTCAGGAAATCCAGACCCCTCGTCCGTCGGGCCGCGATGTTGATGCACTTAAAATCCGGGTTCCATTCCGACTTGAAAATCGGGTTTCGAGTGTCGTTATAAACTTACCCCCTCCCCCCTTCCCCCGGCTGTAGGCGCGTGCCGGAACTTTTTCTCTCCGAGATCCAGTTTTCTGGCGGGTTCTCCGGCTGGCCCGATCTAGGCCCCGGTCGAAAATCCAAGCGCCGGGTTCCGAGTCTTCCCGAGCGCAAACCGCGTAAGTCACGATGAAGATCGGTATCCAGATGCGCTGTTTTTGTTTAGAGCTCGCCAACTCTCGACGGCTTGTTAACAGTCCCTTGACCAAAACAAGGCTCGGGTGCCGCGCTTTTGCTCTTATCGGCGCCCAATTACCGAACAGATGTATTACAACGGTCAACGGTGTTTTCTACGCACACGGTTGCCCTTATGCCCAGGAACATGGAGAATAAGTTGGTAAAATATAGAGTCCCTTTATACTGAGAGAAAAGACAATGCGAACCCATTTCTGATTGGTTCCCTTACTTTAGGCCTTCGCAGTGTCACAAACGGGAATAAAGATTAATAATCGGCCAACTGGGCATAATGGCAACCCGGTGCGTAGAAAACACCGTTGACCGTTGATCTTTCGAACAAATTGTGACAAAAAATGAGCGCATTTACGTTGTTTGAAAGGAAGGCTCAACAACTTTATCACTGCACATGAAAAAAAAATCTGCGTCATATTTTCAAAATCTGAAGAGAATGGGCTCATTTAGAAACTATCGCCCGTTGATAGCTGCAAAAATCGCGATAACCGCCTCAATTTAGAGCAATTGAATAAACTGTGACAAAAAATAAGAATTTAGGTATTCAAAGAGCTTATAGTAGTGATGAACATTGAAATGTTGACAGACTTTGCTCCAAAAAATATTTCTTTTTTTCTACAAAATTTATATGTTTGATATTCCCTGAAATGCTGGATTGAATTTCAAATTAAGCACTCTGATAAATTTAAGGGAACAAATTAACAAGGTTTCCATATCCCCTCGTGAATTGTCAAAATTTTTCAAGATTCTCCTCCAAAAAAATAAATAAATACCAAAAATTCGGAACACAACAGTAAAAATACGCGTTTCGTTCCATCATTGAAATTTCAAGAAACAAGGAATAGAGGTAATATCTGCAAAAATCCATCTCGAATTGTCGGGGTTTTTTCCAATCCCTTAGTTTTTCTCCAGCGAGACTCAAAACACACGACTCAAGACGCTGAGAGGTTGCCAAATCGCCACAAATTCAATTCCCGCGCTAAATCCATTAAAAACCCAAAATTTCCCGCCAAATCTGGCAACGATCTAGGAGCGGCAGCGCCGGCGCCGCAGTCCGGAGCAGGGTTCGCGGATCGGTAGCCGAGACCGGAAACCAGTTTCCAGACACCGTTGCCACATCGCCCCGCAAACCGCCCGTTTCCGCCGTGAAACCGACCCGAGCGGCAACCCTGCGCAGGACCAACCGCGACTCCGCTGCCATATAGTGCTACAAGTTCACTTTCTTTCGATGTTGAAAGGCTGTTTTATCCGACCGATATGGCAACCGCGTCGAGGCCGCTCCACTATCGCGCGTCTCGGCTGGGATGTGGACTCGGGGCCGGTGCGGGACGGACATACCCGGATGGGCTACAAACCTATTAAATCTCATTCATTACGAATCTGAATAGCACTACTATCTCAATACTATTGGCCATTATCATTCTTGAACGTCTCTTTTGAGCTCGGTTAATCAATACCCCCCCCCCCCCCAACCCCTTTCCCCTCTGCACCTTCAGCGACGCGGTTTTCTATCTCTTTTCGCGCGGTTCTTCCTGGTGTCGCTGATCTGCGCTCGGAGAAAAATGAACCGTTGCTCGCGAATTAAATGAAATCTCTCTGTTGCACCAAGAGAAAAAGCCGCATGAATAGACTTTTTGGGGATAAAATGGCTTGAAGATCACATTAAACATAATATACGGAGGGTCCGGACACGTCGGTAATTTTGAAGTTAAGTCATGGAGCCGAGATGGACTTTTGGCCGAGATGGACTTTTGGCGAAGGTCTGCTGGGATATCGAGAAGAGAGCGTATCCGCAATGAAAGGGTACGCGAGATAATGGTGTGGAAAAGGACATCGTGCACGATATCAGGTCCAAGCAGTTGGTCTGGTATGGACATGTGCGAAGGATGGCAGATGATCGGTTGCCAAGCAGGTCTTCGATTGGGTTCCTGGAAGGCGACGGCGTGGACGTCTGTGAAAGGTTGGCGACAAGGGGTGGAGGAGGAGATCAGAAGGGCCAATTGCCTGATGATCTCTGGGAGGATAGGGGGCAATGGCGATTGGGCGTCGCAGAGCGCGAGGCGGCGCTATAATCGCGACTTTATGTATGTAGTCATGGAGCTCTTGTGGCTCAAAGGAGCAGCTTATCTATGTATTCAAATTATCCAGCGGGCCAATTATTGAAAATGATAAACAAAGCCATAGACTAAGGGGGAAATGTTGGGATTCTATTGGTGGAAACGGGCGAGGTTGCAATGGACAACGGAGGTAGGTAATAGACTAGCTAACGGCAACCGACAAGAGATCCTACAGTATTAGTCCATCATTTTCCCCCTAAGCCTGTAAGAACCATCAGATTCAACCAATAGAATCGCTCGTTGGTTAGTCTATTACCTACCTCCTTTGTCCATTGCAACCTCCAAAATTTTGGAATTTTTCAAAAAATATGTTTATTTTTACACCAGAGAGAAACTTTTTAGGGGTAGCGCTTTTCGGATTTTGAAAAACTCAAAAATAAGACACGCCCTACGCTCCGTGCTCCCTGTGTCTTCTTTATCTATCGCTTTGTCTATCAAATTCAATAATCAGTTCTCAGAAAGATTTATTGTTACAATTGTCAAGACCCAGCGCTGTTTAAGCACGTATTTGACTTAGTTTTTGCATAAATTCATTCATTTTTGCGGAAAAACGCCCATTAGTAAAACATTCTTTGCCGTCTTGGTTTGATATTGGAATGTGAAGATTGGGAATGACATGCTTCGTGTTAGACGGTTGGCTGGGGTAACCACAGCTTCCGGCTCGCTCGGTAAACTGAAACCATGGTTCATTGAATTGAACTGCAGATTCACCATGCAGATTCGAGTTCAGTTCCGTCGACCAAAATGGTCAGTTTGCGCGAAGGTCCAACCCTTTGAACTGAAAAATACTAACTGAATTTATTGGCATGACTTTTTAATTTCAAACCACCATGACATTAATTTGACCTAAATGTTTCGATAGTTACCTGCCTCGAAGTGTTCACCCAACACTCTTCTAAAGTGTGGTAACATTGACTGAATTTTGAGTTTTAGTCAGATAAGCTGCCGTTTCCTGTGTTAGTGACATGTCTAGTGACTTTAACGCGGATGTAGAAAAGTAAACCAATGTCGCATTTACTGTTAATCCTTCAACAACGTGATGACGGATGAACCCAACTTACGAAATATAATGACGCTTTTTCCCCCAAGCTAGTAAATATCTACCAACTTCAACGCAGAGTAGGAACGTGAACCAAAGTCGCATTTGCTTATAATGCTTCAACAAAGGGCTGATGGATGAACCTTACTTATTAGCAAAATACAGTCACACTGAGAAAAATGTTTGCTGGACCGACAGAAATTTCGATAAATAATACCCGGTCTAGAATAATTATTTTAATCAAACAGGAAATCCCTTATTTCAAACGGCACGTCAGTTCAATAAAAATATTGTACCTTGAAGAGATTTCCGGTTGACTCTACAAAAAACTTCGTCCGGGAATCATGAACTTGAATATTTTCTAGGTTTTCTTTAGGTTTCTTTATTCAATATGAAAGTAACTATTCCTCTAAATACATGACTACTGTTGGTTGCGGTTTTAGAGAAATTAGGTTTTGGGGACTTTCCTCACTTCATTTCAAAATGCTTCAAATTTCTGACCAGCACAGCTGAGTTATCGTTGAACATCCCTGGGAATCGATGATGCTGGTGGGCTAGCTCGGGGTTACGAGGTAATCAAATGAATTGGGAGTTGGTTTATCGTTCTTTACACCGCACAATGGATCGAGTCAACAGGAGGGATCGGACAAAATTTGGAGACTTTAAACGTTTATAATTCCGTTTGTTCAAAACTTTGACGTCTTAAATGTGGTTCCATTGATTTCCTTGGGAAATTTTCTTTCACAAACTTCCCTTGAAATTTAAAAGGTGACGAAGTTGACATGAAAATTTGCAGTTTTTGTTAAAAAGAGCCGTATGCAAAAACGACATTTTTCGCCCCCCCCACTAAAACTTATTCAAACTTCGTCTATCAGTTACTAATACTGGAGCGCTTCTTTCCCCAAATTTTCAGACCCCCAAAAAATTTTGGGGGGCGCTAGGGGGGGTGGAAGTCAAAACCTGTGACCCTCGATATCTTTCGAACGAAACAAGATATTGAGGCCGGTTTGGACGAAAAATCGTTTAAAATTGCATACTTTAAGATTCTAAAGGTCAAAATCCCAAAATTAAAGTTTTAACTTAACTTATGTGCTTTTTTTCAGTTTGATGAAAAACAATTTCTTTTAAACAGATTAAACTGAAATTTCACATTTTTTGATTTGAACCAAAACCAGTTTTTTAAATTGTTCGTCTTTTTCCGCATCCAACAAGTGGTCGTATAAGCTGGGGAACTGAACGGTTCCGGAGTTATGATCGATTGAAGTTTCCGCTCAACGCGCGCCGACCGATTCGCGCGCAAAAAAGTCGGATTTGACTGTTATTAAATCAGATTTAATGTTCAAACTGAGCAAAATGCATTATTAGGGACCCTTGAGGGTCGCTGAGTCCAGAAATTACAGATACTTCCAAAAAATTCACGTTTTTAAAATTACAGCTCCGTAGCGCTATTTTAGAGGCCCACTGAGCGCCGACCGGCCGCTCAGTGGTCCTGTACGGAGCTGTAATTTTAAAAACGTGAATTTTTTGGAAGTATCTGTAATTTCTGGACTCAGCGACAAGGGTCCCTAATAATGCATTTTGCTCAGTTTGAACATTAAATCTGATTTAATAACAGTCAAATCCGACTTTTTTGCGCGCGAAAATCGGTCGGCGCGCGTTGAGCGGAAACTTCAATTGATCATAACTCCGGAACCGTTCAGTTCCCCAGCTTATACGACCACTCGTTGGATGCGGAAAAAGACGAACAATTTAAAAACTGGTTTTGGTTCAAATCAAAAAATGTGAAATTTCAGTTTAATCTGTTTAAAAGAAATTGTTTTTCATCAAAAACTGAAAAAAAGCACATAAGTTAAGTTAAACTTTAATTTTGGTGTTTGACCTTTAGAATCTTAAAGTATGCAATTTTAAACGATTTTTCGTCCAAACCGGCCTCATACTTGTTTCGTTCGAAAGATATCGAGGGTCACAGGTTTTGACTTCCACCTAGCGCCCCCCCCAAAATTTTTTGGGGGTCTGAAAATTTGGGGAAAGAAGCGCTCCAGTATAAGTAACTGATGGACGAAGTTTGAATAAGTTTTAGTGGGGGGGCGCAAAATGTCGTTTTTGCATACGGCTCTTTAATGTCCGACCTCTCTAATTGACTCGATCCGCTGTGCGGCTACAACGAGTGATCGCAGATAGAATGTCAGGGCAAAGGTCACGAGTCATTAACAATGGTGAATCGATATTATCCCATTTGAAGCTATGGTAAAATATCGATTATTATGGTGTTCGACGCGGACGCTCCGATAATCGATCTCTTTCCATAAGTTTGAATGGCACCACAATCGATACATCGTAAAGCATGCCACGCCGCTGGTCATTAGCTGGCGTTGGGTCAGCCGCAGCGCCAAGCTGTGTCTTGGCGGGGGAACTGAGCATCGCATCATCTCGACTTCTTTGCGCATTGTACACAATGCTGCCGGGTGAGTAAAAACAGTGCAAGAATAATCTAGCGTTGCCAACTATCGAACGAATCGATGCGATATATCGCACGTCGCTCTGACACAAAATAGCACGGAGAAAAAAACTTCGTGCATGGAACCCAAAGTTGAGGTCATGTGGATCTCTGAAGTTTTCTGATCACGCATCGGGAAACTTGAGGTCAAGCTGCCGAAGTTCGGGTCAGACATCGAGGCACTTCGGTAGCAGTGTTCGAAACTCACATGCACCAACGCGCCAAATGCGCCTAAAAAATCAGCAATGGCGCCTAAAAAATGAAGGCTCTGCGCCAACGTGGCCCCTAAAAATTGCCCCTTAAAAATCTGGATTTTCACAAGAAGTCACATAAGGAAAGAAAAACAAATCTATTTGAATTGAAGAAACTCAGAATTTTCAGCACTACAAGTGAAAGCTTGCTTTTTCTATTCTTCACGATTTCATTCTTAGTGTTTCTGTCTTCCCCAAGTTACAGCTACTTACTAGTTCTGTTACGAAAACATCCTGCATCTAACTTTTCACTAAATTCGCCGTAATATATAAGCAAAAAGTCAATTTGGCCCCTTAAACATCTTCAATGGCGCCTAAAAATTGGGCTTGATGCGCCACATGGCTCTTAAAACTCAAAGATGAGTTTCGAACACTGTTCGGTAGGTACAAGAGAACTTCAGATGTGCAACCCGAACCCTTCGGTGTATATCGAAGTACTTCAGATATCTGACCCGAACTTCGGCAGCTGGACCTCAAGTTTTTAGATATATGTGATCCGAAAACTTCAGAGATCCATATGACCTTAACTTCGGGTCCCACGCACGAGGTTTTTTCTCCGTGCGTCGAATCACCTTAAAATTCGATAATCACCAATCTATCGACTATCAACTGGTGGTTGAAAATCATCCCTCGCATGGACCAGCCCCATCTTGGTTTTGAAAATCAATTTCGGGCAACGGGCGTGGGTCTGTTTCCCGCCACGCGGCGACAGCGCGACGTCGTGGTCGTCCGGCGCGCGCAGCGGGTGGCGAGCAGCGCTATCTTCCAGTGATCTTGACGACTCAATACTCACAATCAGCGTGGCCGCTCGATGGGCCGTCGGATTCGTTTGAGCGCGGACCCGTAGATGACTGTAATTAGATATTTCGACGCTCGCTCTGTAACCCGTTCAATGCCCGACGCTTAAAGCTCGCCTCTGACTCGGCTTTGATCCGTCCCATCGGCGGGGCGGCGAGCCGACTCGCGTTTGCCAGACTTGCCCGAAAACTTAAGAACTAGAGTACCAATACTACCCTGTTAGCTGGAGTACCTTTATAGACAGAGTATGGCCATTCGTATCTTTTTACTACTGGAAAACTGTGCCGCTATTTGATTGGTCAACGAGTTTTTAGGCTTCATGATGCTCTTTCGGCCTCAAATAAACAAACAAGATGGCGGCTCGCCGTGACATTGATAGGAAGCTAAAATTTGACCAAAATTTCAATTACACGGCAGTAACAATTTAAATTAGCATATCTACGAATAACACATAAAAAACACATGAAAAAACTGTTAAATCGCCTTTCGCCTTTATCACAGGAGGATGTAGGATGTGCATAACCTCAAACTTGCTTGCTGATAACAGCCATCTTGTTTGTTTATTTACGGCCGTAAGAACATCGTGTCAGCCTATTTTCACGCGACCAATCAAAAACCGGCACAGAAATGGCCATACTCTGCCTATAAAGGTACTCTAGTGTTAGCGAAGAGTAGAGTCCCTTTATACTGAGAGGCAATGTGAATCCATGTCTGATTGGTCCCCGTATTTTAGGCCTCCACAGTGTCATACACGGGAATAAAGATTACATTTTCACCAATTGCAAAGAATTTAATCTAGAATGGACCGAGGAATTACGGGTTCGGCAAGGAACAAACGGAATGAGAGAAGGAACGGAGAAAGGAATTTGAGAAAGGGCCGATCAAATATTACGAAAAACTTTCAATTTGTGTAATCTTTTTTGCCGTTTATGACTCCGTGAGGAGGGGTTGTCTTGACTCTCAGTATAAAGTGTTGTAAAAATGTTGCCTTTCAATGATTTTCCGTAAAACCCCATAAAATCGTAAATAGCTATGGCTCCCCACCAAAAATGGTTAATTTTAAAGGAAATGAACCGTGTAAATTTTAATACTGTACATATATTAAGCATTTTAAAAAGAAAGGGAGAATTTGCACGATTTTGAAAACACCGGAATCACGCTAGTTCCTTTTTACCAAATGCTATCCAGCTTCTCTATGGTTTTTATTACGCTGCAATAGTCTTAGAGAAATTCTACGTATCAGTACCCACAGTGAAAATTTCCAGATTTATGGTTACTTCGAGTTACTTTTCATGGTCAGGACGACTAATAATTCTGGCAACGCCGCACAATCTTTCGCCCCAGAGGGCAGGTCTCACATCCAAAGCGCACTGCATAATTGAGCGCCAGCTATGCAGTAATAAAAGAATCCGTGTTTTCGACCTGCTCGATTGATAAATTAGAGCTCCTTCGTCATCGGCAGAACACTTGAATCACCTTTTAACAAAGCCCAGCAAGCCAATTTTCTCGTGAGCCGTGAGCTTTCTAAGGGAGCTTACATCCTGGGGCTCATCGAATGATATAGGCAGGCTCGATTTTTGCTTCGGCCGATTCACTTGCCTAATCTAATCCAGGCGAATAAATGTCGGTCTGATCCGCGGCGCACAGTGTATCGAGTCAATAGAAGAGGTCGGACACAATTTGGAATTTTTAAACGCTTTTAACTCCGTTTATACAAATTTTTCAGGTTCTAAAGGTGGTTCCATCGGTTTTCTCGAGAAATTTTCTACAAAATGCACCCCTTGAACTTTAAATTGTGACAAAATAAACATCAAAATTTCCAGTTTTAGTCAAAAATTTCATGTCCGACCTCTCTGATTGACTCGATCCACTGTGCGGCGGGCCTCGCCCGCTAAAGTGTGAGTCATGATCCCGACCCGCCAAAAAATGAAAGTTCGCCGAAATTGATAATGCTTAACCCTTGCACCATTACCGGGTCAATCTAGAACCGGATGCGGGATGACAGACATTGTGACCGTCAGATTGATTGCCGACGTATTTGGATCGCGTGCCGAGCTTGCCATCTGCGGAACGATTAGGTATCGAAATTGATAGACAAAACAATAGACAAGAGGAAAATTGAGTAATTCTATTGGTCCTGAAGGAGAGAATGATGCACTAACTATAGCGTCACGCGTGGGTTGTCATTAGTAGAGTGCCTATGGAGGGAGAGTATGGACATGTCGAAAATTTTGAGATTAGGTGATAAGACCCCAAAAGGGTAGGCAATCTATGACTTCAAATTATCCAGAGTGATTTATAATCACAATTGTTGGGAACTGTCGTTGGTAAAGCACGTATTTGTCTTGGTTTTTGCATAAACTTACTCATTTTTGCGGAAGAATACTTACTTATGAATTTTCTTGTCCATTTTCGTTTGATATTAGAGTCTAAAGATTGACAGTGACATTTTTCGTTTTCAAAGGTCACCTACCCTTTTGGGCCCTAAGAGCTACATATTTAAGTTGTCCATTCTCTCCTTATAGGTACTCTTGTCATTAGTTAGTATATTAAGCCTCTTTTGTCCATTGATTTTTTGGTACTTGCAGCATCTTAGATGTTCATATATTCCTCTTCAAATATGTATAATTTTAAGATAAATCTCTCATACTGGTTTCCATTCCATCCACCTTAACTCTTGTGATGAATAATAATATTAGTAATTTAAACGGATGGAAGCACAATCATGAACCATCAGCCATAAGGCAGATTTTCCACACCTACCTCGGTTTATAAAACCTCTTGCTAAAAATGTTTATCTCAGTGTAATGTGTTGATTAAATTATATATTTTTCACATATTTATCGTGGTTACTATTACAGTGATGCTATCTTCGTTAAATCCACACCATTACTTGAACACCACTTGACGACAGCCCATCAGAAATTCCACTTCTATCATGCTCCACGAATCATTCGATTTAATCTATGCACAAACACCACCCTCTCATTACGGACCAACTACAGAACGACCATCCATGGATTTCCTCGAGACCTCGATGAACATCAGAGTTATTTTTTTGGCGACTTGCAAAACAGACCCATCAAAAACGTGTTTTGGACTTTACGAGCACGCTTACTGACAAAAAATCATACACAAAAGAATTCACTATTGAGCTGTATACAGATTTCGGCAATCTTGCCGAACTTGGACTTTACGAGCACGCTTACCGACAAAAAATCATACCGACGTTCGACTACAAAAGAATTCACTATCGAACTGTATACAGATTTCGCCAATTTCGCCACATTTCTAAACCAAGACCTTCCGTCTCTCAAACCAGCACTCAACGTCTACCCATTTCGGTAAAGTTCGGATGAAATTAGGGAAGAAACTGACTCCAACAAGAAGTTGCCATCTGAAAAAGTCACCAACACATCAGGAATACCTGACGGTTTTTTTCAAACTAAAAGCTTTAACGAAGTTTGAATGCGTACACATTGAAATATCTCGCTGTAAATTTCCAACTTTCAATTGAAAACTTGTCGATCCGCGCCTGAAATATAGAGAATAGGCAATACGCAAACGCTTCAGAGATTGAAATTTGGACCGCGTTTAACAGAAAGGAACCAAGCCACATCAGCTATTGTCAAATTTAACTGATCACTTTAATTTTTTATGTGAGAGCGTTTGTGCGAATAACTATAAGAATTTTAAGGAATTTGCTTCGTAATATGGAGAAAATTCACTGAAATTTGCACGAATATCTGTACAACCGTTTTCATGCAGAAAATTAAATTGCCCGATTAAATTTGGCAATAGCTGATGTGGCTTGGTTCCTTTCTGTTTAACGCGGTCCATTTATTCAGCTTATTTTTGCGCCTTGAATTAATGCGATAGGCACTATGCAACCACTGTATCGACAGTGCCGACACTCTAATACGATTTCTTCTCAGAGGCGAGCTATCTTTAATGAAATGGAAATAATTCGGCGATAAGATGACGGTGACCTTGACTCTAATTTTTCGATTTGTATAAAGCAACTATCATTAGTTTTTAAAAACGACAAAGATAATTACTTTCAAATGAAGTAAGCCCTACGGATGGTGACTTCTGGAAACGTAGTTTACTCGACTGGATAAGTTTTCGAAACCCTGACTGAAAGCTGTCAGCGCAGAGGACTGACAAAACCCGCAGAGCACTGCCCGCTGCGTGAAGACAGACAAATCGTGCCGATGACTGACTTTCCTCCGCCAATCCACAAATTCAAGCAATTGATGGGATTAACGCAGGCTACTTCCTACCGAAGCGAGACTTTAGAGACCCAAGAGCCCCGAAACGAACAAATCCGAACTTAATCCATTTTTTTTAATGTTGCAGAAAAGCCCGCAATCCGTCGATCAATTGCTTGGATTAGTGGATCAGCAGAAGCAATCGGCAGGCATCGGTTACACGCAGCGGAACCAACAGCAGCTCCAGCAGATCTACTACCAGCCGCAGGCAACACAACTCCAACCCACGTTCCAACACCCTCAGCTACTGCAGATTCAGCAGCCGATATTCGCTCCGCAGCCGCAGCAATACATTCTACAGCAGCCGATTGTACCAGTGCCGAGTCAGCAACCCTATCTACAACAGCCTTTCGTCCAGCCGGCAGTGGCATTCTACAACCCCGCCGCGAAACAACAGTACGTAATCGACCCTAATCAACAGTACGTACAACAACAGCAGCCACAACAAACGCAACAAGTGCAGGTTCAGAAACCAACGCAAGGAAAGCGTGCCCAATCGCAAACCAACAAACGCCAACAACCAGCTGACCTCTACGACGAGAACTTCCTACAGCAAAATGTCCTGCCACTCTTGAATATCCGGCCGGATACCCTACGTCCGACAACCTACAAACCCGACCTGCGGCAATACCTGCAGGAATCAACACCCACCAACAACACCAACGTCAGATACTCGTCGACCATCAGTCAACGCACTCAACAACCCCAACAACCTCAACAACCTAACCCCAAAGACGCGACCGTGGTTCAGATCGTCCCTTCGATCGCGATCAACCCCCAAATACCGGTATACCCAACAGACCTGGTCTACAACAACCTCTACGATCCCAACCTCATCTACTACGACAATAACGTCCGTTTCGTCGACGATAGAGGCAAAGCTTTGAGTCAAAACGCGCAACCGGTTCCGAGTCAGCAAGCTCCGGTTAAGGCCAAGACCACTGGGACGAATTCAACCCAAGCTCAAGCTGACCAACCGGTCGTTCAACCGAACATCCAACAGTTCCCGCAGTTCGGGCCAGAGGGATTCTTCGCCGTGCCGCAACCTATCGACCCGAGCCAAGACTTCCAACCGAGCTTGCAGATAGGTTCGGGCGCCCCGGAGGTCGGCGGTTTCCGCCCCAACTTCCAGCCCTTCAACATCGTGGAGCAACCCAACTTCGCAGCCGCACCTCAAGGGCGGCCCCTCAACAACCAGTTCGTCCAGCAGCAGAATCTGCCCGTGAACCCGAACGAAGGGAAGACGTTGCTCTACCCAAACCCGAACATCCAGCCGGACAATGTTCGGATCGTGACCTATAATCAGGCGCCTCACCTGCAGCAACTTCAGAACCCGAACTTGTACGTCTTGCCGACACCGAATATAATCCAGGATCCTCGATCGCCGCCCGGTCCGGCCTTCGACTCGAGCTCGGGGAAGAATTTCCCGCAGCCTCAGGAATTCCCGCAGCAGCAGAGTTTCCCGCGACCGCAGAGTTTCCCGCAGTCGCAGGGTTTCCCACAATCCCAGAGTTTCCCACAATCCCAGAGTTTCCCACAATCCCAGAGTTTCCCGCAATCCCAGAGTTTCCCTCAGCCACAGGACTTCGCGCCGGACGGGTTCTCGCCGTCCTCCAGTCAGCAGTTAGGTCAGTTTGAGATCGAGAGGTCGGGCAAGGTACCTACTTTTCGGCGGTTTTAAATTTCAGTAGGTAGTGTGTAATGTTGATTTGTGTACTTGGACTTATTTATGCTAAATGGCACTATTTACAAATGAATTGATTCGGGAGGAGCCACGAAACACCCAAATTGTGTGTGCACATCGAAGAGTCTTGATTATCCGCGGTAATTAGGACTGGAGCTATCGCGGATAATCGGGAATTGCGATTATCCGCGGTAATTGAGCTAGAGCTGTCGCGAATAATCGGGAATTACGATTATCCGCGGTTATTGGGACTGGAGCTATCGCGGATAATTGGGAATAGCGATTATTCGCGGTAATTGGGTCTGGGGCTATTGTGGATAATCGGGAATCGTGGTTATCCGCGGTAATTGGGACTGGAGATATCGCGGATATTCCAAACAAAGCAGGCTATTCTGCCAGGGAAAGTGATCAAGAAGACTATATTTTAAAATACTCTATTAAAACATCTGTCAAATATTAGACAGTTTAAATATCAATTGAGAATGAACACATTAGACCCTGATAAAAGTTACATCGGCGAAAATCATCGATATAAGAGATTTTTCTGCAGAATTTTGCGCCATAGAATGGCAATGGCTTAGGGCTGCGATCTCTTTTATGCTTTTAAGGACATTTTTTCTTAAAATTGAATTAATTGACCCCTAAATTCCCTTCGTAATCATAGAAGAAGCAACAGGAAAAGAACGGCGGATACTTCAGATCGTGGATAATAAAGAGTCTACGGTAGTTCCTTTTGATTCAAATCATTTTCAAGTGGCTCCATCTGGCATAATATAAGTCAATTTGTGTCGATACCTATGCCTTATTGGGGTTCAACTGCGTGAAGGTAGGCAGAGTTCAGCGAAGGGAAAACAAGTATATAGTTGAGGTTGCGACACGCGTATTTCAAATTGCAACGTCGCAGGTTTCTTTGCTAAATTTAAGCAATCAAGGAAATCCGACGAATATTATTTCTTGAAATTTTTGCTGATTTTCTTTCTGGATGTGGACAGTCTTCTGCGAAAATTTCGATCAATAAATTTCATCGATTCTTTTTTAAAAAGCAAAACGACAACGAATCTTTTAAACGTTGCAATCGAGATTCGTGTATTGTGACTTTATGAGTTAAAAACTTTTGAGAAACAAGAGGTTTATTATATGAATGGATGATTAGAATGATTCTGCATAGGAGAAAATTTAAACTTCTATGCCCTGGATTCTTTTTAATAGCGTGTGTCACACGGAAAAAATCATTGTGGTGTGTATTAAGCTGTTTGGCTATTTATTGTCTCAATGAAAGATCACTGAATTAAGAGTATGGTAAACACCGTTAAGAATCTATCTTTGGCTGGTAAACTTATTTTTCTATCCTTTGTCTATCAATTTCAACAATCAGCACGCAGACCTCTTCTTTCTTAAGGGCACCGTTTTCCTTTCGCTGATCGCTGCCTGTATATTCCTGCGATTAACATTTTTCGAATCAGTTATCATTTTTAGATTTGAGATCAAGACCTTTTTTTAATCTTGTTCAATCCTTGATTGCTATGGGATCACATTAAGTATTACTAATTTTTGAAGAACCAGCAGTGAAAAAAAAGGGAAGCTAATTCAAATGATCAGTCTCTTTGTCCGATAATATTTTTTCTAATTTGATAGGATTCAGTGAGGTTTGAAGTTTTCATCCAACTTCGTGCCCAACTGGCGCCGCAAATTGGGCAATAATTGGTTGAAAAGTTAATTGTGACGTAACACCCAAGAGTACGTACAACAAGTTTTCTTATTCTACATCTAATTGAGTGAATGAGGCGCATATATTGCAATGGAAAATAATAATTTGAACTCAACGTTGATCCATTTAAACTTCGATTTTCGCTCATAATAATTTTGAAATTTTTAATTTTACCTCTTCTTTGAGCAGGCCTTGAAATGAAAATTTAATTTAAATTGATTAAATGACCGAAAAGTTTACATCCTGCCTGTGCGTTGTTACGCACTACTTAGTTACCCCTTAACCTTAAAGTACCATGTGCAGGGAATTAACATGAGCATCTAAAATTGCACCTGCACCATGACATAATATTCAATCCAAAGATTTATCGGGTCATTTCATTGATTGTAATGCAAAGTAATTAATATCATGAACAATTTGTACAAATTAAATGCTAAGTATAGTAAATAATTATCAAGTCTCATGGAGCACGCTGTACCAGATTGATTTTTATATTATTTAATCTCAAACATCCATCAAAATTTAATGAAGTGGCAGTGAAGATGGAGTTTTCGCTTCAAAAGTAAAGAAAACCCCTAATTTTAAAAACTTAAGTGTCCAATTAGTACGGAAAAATTCCTAGTTATCTTTGTTAATTAGATATTGATGATATGTAATGCAAATTACAAACTTTATGTTTTGTTTCTTTGAAAAGAGGAACGTGTTTTTTGAAATGTATCAATAACTCCAAAAGTTGTAATAAGCAATATGCTTTCAAAGAAAGTTTGTATTTCAGCTTATTACTTCATAATACTACACTATACTTATAGTTCCTAATTGCAATACTTCACTGCCAAAATTGCCACTGTTGCGAATTTTTTTAGTTCTTTTGAGTTTTTTTCAAATTTATCCTCAGCCACAGTTTTGGAACGATAGTTACCTAAAAGTGATATTCAGAAAAGCAATTATGACAATGTTTACAAAAACCTAAGGTTACCAATTTTTGAAGTTTTGTTTTTATATTTTAACAATTTTGAATAAAAAATGATATTCATTCAAAATGTATTAATTTTTTTTGTTTTTTACTTATTTGTCCTTTCATAAATGTTAATTCAAAACTTGAAATACTAAATTCGTCTACCCCGTGACAACCCCTTACAATATTTGCGTCTCAGTTGATCATTTCATAATACTACTTAAATCCCAGTTATGATACTTCACTAAGAAAACAGCCGCTGTTAAGATTTTCGGGGTTAGAACTTAGAATTGCAGAAACTTTGAAAGGTAAATGACCGAATAAATGAATTTTTGTAGATCGGCGTGTTCCTCATCAAAAAGTCAATTACATTGCAAAGAAGGAAAATAGAAAAATAAAAAAAGGAAGGTGGTACTTACTTTTTTGCATTAGGGTTTAGAGGAAAGTTCAAAGGTAAAAGCCTCAAAAGTTCGAAAGTGTTTAAATTTTTAGAAAAAAAAAGTAAAAAACGAAAGATAAAAAAGTGGTAGATGATGAAGCATAAGAAGGAGTATGGATAAAAAAGATAAACATAATGTTTTTCCTTATTTTATGCCTGCTCTTCTACTTATCATTCCTTATTATTTTATTATTTTACTTTTTCTCCTTCTGTTCCTCTTATTCTCTTCACTTGTCCTTCATTTTTCTCCTTCTCCAATTTTAAATGCGTCTTTATCTCACTTAAGACTTCATTTTGAAGTATGGAACAACTATTTCTGGCTCATCCATAAAAACACCTATCTATATAGGGAACATATTGGCACGTAAGTTGTTTCTTAACTAAACAACACTGAAAAAAATCCTTCTTGAAATATTACTTTCTCTCGAAGCGTCGTATCTTGTCCAATAAATTCTGTTTTATTTAGTTAAAAAAGCGTCGGTTTGGTATCGTTAAGTTTCACTTTGAAAATAAACGCTTACAAAACGTTTCTTAAACTCTAAAAAACTGACTTCATGTTAATGGAGATATTGCATGTGTGAGGAATTTGCGATTTGACTGTTGATTCTTATGTAAAAGTGGTGTACTTATGTACCCACTGGTTTTTTCTGAAATCAACTCCCAAGCTCAAAAAAAGCTCTCAAGTTGAGGCCAAAACGGAGGGGATATCCCACGCTATCCTGAGAGTCCACCTCTACATCAAAACAAATTCTCCATGTACAGATAGGGAGCAAATATATTGACAGGGCTGCCACTTTATTTGGGTCTCTAAGACTGAAAACACGGCATCCCTGCTAATGTATTCGCACCCTATCTTTGGCATGGAGAGTTTCTCTTGGTGTAGACGTGGACTCTCAGGGTAGCGTGGGATATCCCCTCCATTTTGGCCTCAACTTGAGAGCTGTTTTTGAGCTTGGGAGATGATTTCAGAGAAAACCAGTGGGACCATCGTGTTTCTCGCGAACTTCTACATAAGAATCAACAGTCAAATCGCAAATTCCTCACACATGCAACATCCCCATTCTGCACGGATTTACTTTTAAAACAAACACGAATTTTGTCGACAGGAAATTACGTTTTAAATGAAAGTAATATCTCAAGAAAAAATATTTTCAGTGATTACGAGGTTCTATATTGCAAAATGTAGTCCATTTGTAAGAATTTCAACGATCTGAGTTCCTCAGACTAAGGTTAATGCTCAGTATGTCCGAGCAGCGGTCCTGTATTGTGAAATCTTGTTGTTACCCGCTGCGACCTGTCAACCCCACACGCACCTTCCAAAGCGCAACTCCGCTACAACTCTAAGTTGTTATTCAATTATGAAAAAGCTCTTCGGCCACAGTCGTTCCCTCCACGCAAGCATTTACTAGGAGAGCGGTAAAAGTAGCCCCTGCCGAGCTTTGTGCGGCCGCACTTGCATCTAATGACTTTTAATTGGCGTAACTTTATTGGGCCGCCTTCAGAAACACCAATTCTGCCGTGCAAAGGAAAAACGCAGTATGGACCTTCAAGTGTTGCCAAATTTCCTTTGATAAAACACGACTCACTGGAAAAAAGACACATTAGATCTAGAGTCCAGACACTTGAAAACATTGACAAGAAAAAATACTCTTGATTCAATCGGTGACTTGATTGAAATCAATGACATGTCTAGTGACTTTAACGCGGATGTAGAAAAGTAAACCCAATTCGCATACACTGTTAATCCTTCAACAACGTGATGACGGATGAACCCAACTTACGAAATATAATGACGCCTTTCCCCTATGCTAGTAAAATATCTAGTAACTTCAACCCAGAGTAGGAAAGTGAACCAAAGTCGCATTTGCTTATAATTCTTCAACAAAGGGCTGATGGATGAACCTTACTTATTAGCAAAATACAGTCACACTGATAAAAATGTTTGCTGGACCGACAGAAATTTCGATAAATAATACCCGGTCTAGAATAATTATTTTAATCGAACAGGAAATCTCCTTATTTCAGACGGCACGTCATTTCAATAAAAATATTGTCCCTTTCAAGAGATTTCCGGTTGACTCTACGAGAAAGTTTGTCCGGGAGTCGCATAAACTTGAATATTTTCTCAGTGCAAACAGTTCTATGCACTGCGGAAAAAAACACATTGGATCTAGTGTCTAGACTCTTAAAAACATCGACAAGGAAAAAATACTCTTGATTCAATCAGATTTGAGCTTAAATCAAGAACCAGGCCTCTTAATTTGAGCGCATTTCTTTTTGATTTAAGCTTAAATCTGATTGAATCAAGAGTCCTTTTTCTTGTCAATGTTTTTAAGAGTCTGGACTCTAGATCCAATGTTTTTTTTCCAGTGATTTCTTGGTAAAATATGAATATCTTTTCCTCAATTTTTCAGATAATTTTGTTCGCAAGCTCACCTAAAGTTCCTGAAAGTTTCAGGCAAAAATATTCATATATTTCCTCAAAAATAAACATTTCGGTGAAGGAAATTTGGCAACTCTCGATTGTTCATACGGCGTTTTTCCTTCGCACGGCAGAATTGGTCCCGGTATCTCCCTCTACCGCACTCAATGCTCAGGGAAAACGTCGTATGAGCAGATCGAGGGCTACCTTTCCTCCGATAAAGTGCGAATCTCCTTTAAAATCTATGAAATTATTTCTCGGAATGTTTTGGAGAATTTCGTTAACAGTTTAATCAAATGCATCTCGAAAAAAAAAAACGATTATGCACTAAATGCATTGAAAATTTTAGGGCCTTGGAGGGGCCCGTGCTACTGGTGAAAAACCACTACGAATTCACATGTAACCCTTGTCTCGGAAGGAAAAGTGAAAAGTTTACCCTAAAAATTTCGCAAAAAGTGAATAAATTTTCAAAAACACGCTGGGGCACTGTAAAATTTTTCTTTCTTCTTTAAATATTTCTATCTGATTTCAAAATTTTTAGTATAAATTGATATTTTTAGTAACTGCGTTTCATTTTCTTCCGAGGTCGGATGTCTCTAGTCTGGACATCCTCGACTTCGATGGCTCAACTTCCTTGCCGTAGACGTACGGAAGGGGTGTCCAGGGGGGCTTAGACCCCCTAGAATTGAAAATAGTATCATCTGCCAACCCCTCCCCCCCCAAACAAATTTCCAGATGTTTTGAATGCAACAATCCAAAAGTATTTTGTGCTAAAAGTAAAAAAAAGAGGCGTCATTATTCTGCAGAAACTGATGGAAAATGTCCGTCATGGGAGCTTCAAAATGCGTCCAAGTAGATTTAAAATTTTATACATTTCCTGGGGGAGGCCCCGGGACCCCCTCTGTGCTGGGGGCCCGGGCCTTAAAACTGGTACCAGGGCCCGAGATGGGATGTGGCGGGCTTGGTTTCTAGTGCACCTTGTATTGCTATCCATCTGTCAACGTATGTTAGCACATACGTTGTTCCTGCCTAGCAGAGCAATCAAAGTTCCGATCGGATCTCCCTGAATTTACAGCCTTCGTTCCCGTATTTTCTCGCTTGTTATCACCGGCGGGAATTTCGACGCGCGACTTTTGCAACGGCCTGCCAATCGTCAGTCACGACAATTATGATCTCGCGCTTAATTTACCACCGCAGTTGCCGCGTAGTTGTGATAACCTGCCATATATCCTTGACGTAAATTACCTTAGTTTCATTCTTTCACGCAATCCAGCAACAGCGTACAACCGCCCTCTTGCAGTTTTATTACGGCTAGTTTTCGAACTCTCAACTCCGTCTTTCGCTTAGCCCTGCCTTGTTTCATCTGATAATTTATCGGGTGATTTACGAGTTGAAACTGAAAAAAAAGTTAGACCATTTGAAGGACTTGGGCATGGCAAATAAGTGCAAATTTTGCTGTTTTAAGAAATATTTATATTTAAAGTTTACTGGAAAAAAACACATTGGATCTAGAGTCCAGGCTCTTGAAAACATTGACAAGAAAAAACAAGCAGTGAACTCCAACACAATGTGTTGATAAGGCGCGTCATTAACTCACACATATCAACCCCTTTAGTTTTCATTTACAGAGATTTCAAAATAGGCAAGTAGCACAACAAGAGAATTCATACGATCCAACTCTTCGACGACGTACTTTGACGAGACCGTGTATTGTGAATGTAGAAAGCCATTCGAACGAGTTTAAGTTTTTTGATCTGCCCCCATGCAATATCTTATCAGATTCTTAAAGAAAAGTGCTACGGAATAATTTAAGCGAAGAAAGGAAAAATTCTGTCGAACTCCTGAAAGATACAGTCGATTTAAAGGTATTTTTGGGGCTAAAATATCCAAATCACCGGTACCTATTATAAATCCCGATATATTATTGAAAAGAAATTGACTCGATATAAATGTAATTGCATTAAATATGTCTTGATTTTGTTATTTTAAACGTATTTCCATGCAAAGAAGTTCAACCATGTCCATGCTTTATTCATTCATGAATTGAAAGTAAGCAATCTACATCCCGAAAATCTACCGATTTGCCGTAAAAAATTGCAGAAACTTGATATACCAGGTCGATGCACTCACTCGTTGAATTTACCAACCAATTTCGTGGGTGCAAATATATAAAAATCAATATGCTATAGTCATTTTGGGTGCATTTATTTTTTATGAAACAATAATAATTTCAATCCCGAAAAACCATCAATTTTCCGTATAAAATCGAAAAAATCGAGATGTGTCGACTCCCTGACGTGAAAATTAGATTCTACGTGTAAAAATACATACACATGGATATGCTGAACAGAAACCATGTGTGGACACAGTTAGGATACATAGCCCCAGAATACTTTTAAAGCGCCTTTACTTTCCAGAATCTTGACGGAATTTTTTTTTGGCTTAAACGACTCAAGAGACACTGTAGTTAAAAAATATAAAGAATTTTCGATTTTGACACAAAAAAAAAATGTTCGTTCAGGCACACCATGTATTGTATGGTGTATTGCGCTAGTATTCAATCCTTGCCTTCAGATCAAAATTCTTACAAGGAAGCCCCTTGCAAGAGGCGAATTTTTTGTAATTTCTCCCAATTTTTTCTCCGTTATATAGTTGAATTGCTTGCCAATTTCTGAGGTCAATTATATTTAATTGTAATTTATACATTTCTTTTTTCCCCTTCATTTTATTTTTTGTTTGGAGAAGTTTCGTTGATTTCTTTGGATTTCGAATACTGTAACTTCTCTTCTATTCGGCCGATTTTTATGAATGAGACCTTTTTCAATTCGTCTTTGAACGGAGAGTAAGGAAAAAATTGCTAAGTACTCGCGAAACAATTTTTTCGAAAATTTGATGGATCCCAGCGTGACGGTGAAATGGGTAATCGAGTGAAAGTAATTAGGTCTGACTGTGACGAGGACCGCGAGGGTCGCCTTTTGTTCTTCAGCTGGGAAGCGACGCGGCGAACCGAGCCAGGACCGGGACACTACCTGGGTTTTGTGCCTGCCTGAGCACTGTTTTGGCCTGATAGGGGAGTGAATTTCTGTATGGGCCTCGGTTAGCACATGGTCTAATGAGTCTCGAGGCTCATCACAGATTGCACTTACCACTATCCTGCTGGCCCCGGCTATCAGAGCAAGGAGTACCAAATTTTGAAAATCATAACAGGGTTGTGGAGATCTGTCAAAGCAACGTTTTAAACAAAACGAAGAAGTGAAATTCTCATTCAACGAGTGCCGACCTGATCAGCCATCCTCGAATCAGTTCGCTTGCTTCTGCTTATATATGCATATTTTAAATCAGCGCGCCCCATTCTAAGGTTTTTTAAAAAAAACCAAGTAACGTAGACTCTTGGTATTCATTACACATAAACTAGCGAGCCCCAGAATGAGAAACAACTTTAAATCATAATTATTGACGGATAAATAAACTTTTTACACGCTTTGGAAAATCTCAGAAGTTCGCGGTAGTCACTTTTCGGTAAGGAACTAAGGGACTCGGTTATTGTATCGAGTGGGGGGTCGAAACGATCGCAAAGGCGGTATACTACGTATACGCGCCAATACTCTTGATTCAATCAGATTTATGCTTAGATCAAAAGGAAATCCGTTCAAATTAAGAGGCTTGGTTCTTGATTCAAGCACAAATCCGATTGCATCAAGAGTATTTTTACTTGTCGATGTTTTTAAGATTCTGGACTCTAGATCCGATGTGTTTTTTTTTTCCAGTGTTTCAAAACTACACCGAGCTGTATGGTGGAAAGAAAGTTCAAACTCACATTTGAATGCGTATGAATTGGATTTAACCCGTGAATTTTTCACATTTTATATCTCAACTAGACTAGTTTTGGTTGAAATCACAAATGTCAAATTTACAAATTAAGAAAACCTAAACGCACATTTATATTGATGAAACATTCAGAAACCTAACACTTAAATGAAGAACATTTTTTTAGATAAATTTTAACGCTAATCGCACATTGGTATAACTCAATTTCCTACCAATTTTCAGATTCTAAAGGTTTCAACTTAACAAAGATGCATGCAATTATGAAAGGAAACATTTTACTGGGATTCAAATCATCTTAATGAGAACTTTGAGGTCGATTTGAAAAAAGTGTTGTTTCTCAATGAACCTTCCTAAAATTTTATATATAAAATAAAATCGTCTTGAAAAAGTGCAGATATTTTTTCCGCAGATGTACATTATGTCCAGATGTTTCTAATACATTGAAATTCGGGTGATTTTTTTCAATTTTAAATACAAAGTACATACTCTATTCGTCCTAAATCGTCTTCACTGATTTCAATCGTTCTGTGTTTCTGGTGTGTTTCTGTGAGAGAAGTGTCAGGTGTTTGCTCACTCTGAAGATCATGTTTCACTTATAAGTAATGAGAGATATCGATGGTGAAACTGAAAAAGTACGTATCTCGATTGTTGACGGTTTTGAGTTAATTGCATAAACGTATTTTTGAATATGTTTTCTATCTGCCATCAAGAGATAAAAATCGAAAAAATCGGGAAGTCACCTAAACCCGTAGAATTTTTTTGCAAATCTCGGGCTTAATTGAATCAATGAGTTCGAAAACACACCAACTCGGGTTTTTTTTCGATTTTCACTTTTTTACGGTTTAGTAACACTTATGGATAGAAGCATCTGCACGCAAAAGGAAATTTCGAAATTGCAATCGGAAGTGCTCGAAACAGCGACGGGAAAAGGGAAAAATTGAAGTATTTCATTGGAAATACCAATTTTTAGCCATTTCAAGGGAAACGGGTGACCATCCAATTTTGCGGTTTTCTTTTTTCGATTCAGTATACCTTGTACCAACAAGTTATATAAATATTCAAGCGTTATTCGGGTCGAAAAATATAAATTTTTCAGGGCAGACTATGAAAAATCAGTATCTGAAAGTCGGTGCGAACGAGAACACACCAACTCGGAAATTTTTAAACGCTTAATTCTCTGTCATCAGACAACAACAATGGTGTATCAACATGGTGTATCGATTTCAACTTGGTGCTTTACAAAGTCTCTAAGTTCTTGTCCTTAAACACCAAAAAGGTTTCTCTTAAACCAACTTCTTCGCCCGCTGCGCAGTTTTAGGTGTTTCCTGGAATTTTTTTTTCCGAGTTGGTGTGTTTTCGAACTCACAGATTCAATTGCAGAAATGCGTGCCTCGTTCTGGCGCCTTCATTTGATTGTACGCACAACGCACGCTCCACCATCGATGTAGCCTTCATGTTGGATACAGCAAAATTTCATACTTTCTTACGGCAAAAAGGCAACACTTCGCGAAAGATAGTATCAAATTACGAATTAACCGTGATAAATTACAAAAAGTTATACAAAAAGACTATGGGAAGAGTCACGACTGTTCATCTTACCGCATCCGTTTCGGGCATCTTTGCCGCGTTTCGTCAACGGATACAGCAAATGTTACAGTTCTTCAAGGAGACAAACATGGCATTATCCCTTTTTTCAAGCGATTCTGCAACAATGCCTTTCAAGCAATGGTGCAATCGAGATCGAACAATAATGAAAGATGATAAAAATGACGAAACGATCATTATGGTCACGGAATCGAAGGACCTTTGATAGGCGAATAAAAGACACTTGATGTCCTGCTTGTCCTATTAATAAATTTCCAGAGAGAGGATGAGGCGGAAAGTTAAATTATTTCGCTCATTTTATGGGCAATATCTGTCATTATTGAGAGGCGGAGAAAATATTTATTTCTCATTTTTCAATGTTTAGTTTTTTTCCCCCCTTCTCTCTCCATTTGAGACACTCTCAGTCATTGCAGCTAGAAGTTTTGGTGACAGAGATCAACTATCACTCTCATGTTTTTTCATTGAAAATTTGCAATTTTTATGAAATTGAACGAGTACAGTAAAGAGATACCAAATTTATTTGGAGGTGCTCGTCAATTGTTTTATAAGATTTATTCATGCATCACGCTGCAGTTGGTGGTTGGTTCCTTCCACTCAATTGATTGGTTCTATGCAAATCAAGAAAGGAACAAATTGTGCGTCTGGTGCCATCTCTGAATTGGGAAATAAGGGACCAATTTATTGAAAGATCCAACAAGAGGAATGATTTCCGCAGCAACTTTGACTCTCTTGATTAAGAATAAAGAAACAAATCAACCGCATTTTATCAAAAATAAAATTTTAAAACAAAAAAGTTCTGTCATCAGGAGTCCTGAGAATTTTTTACAAAAATTAGACAAACCCCTTTTTCAAAAATCTTAATTTCTTGCCGTGGAACTCAATTCAAATTCAGTGCCAAATTTGTTATTTCGTTTTTTTTTCTTTTTCAGTCAAAGCTAAACTGTGAAGTTTTACACGATGACCTGGCGTTTGAAGTTAGGTGGGCAGTGGCCGGAGACAGTATTGTCTTGCAACTGGTTGCAAAGCTCGGTAAGTTATCTCATATTTAATTATCAACCTACAATGCAGAACCGGGTATTGGTATTCGCCTGGACGGTGAACTCGATTTTAAGAACTGAGTTCCCCTTTGATTTTTCGAATATGCACCACGCACATCCTGAGTGCATGAATAGTCGCATCCAGTTGTACTCATTGCCAATGGTACGTGTCCTTCCGTGCTAAGAAGGAACAAATATTCAAATTTTGCCGAATTTCCGAATAAAATGTGTTTTTCAGAAAAATTAGAGATATTTTTTCTTAAAATTTACTGATAGCTAGATTATAACAGACCCCATGACATTCGCTAAAAAAGTCAAAGAAAATGTTTCCAAAGTTTGCCGGAGTGTTTGCAAATCATCGCTGATTATTCGACAGACTTCTGAAATTCATCGGTGACATTCTGCCATGCTAAAAGGAAGAACGCCGTATGAGCCTTCAGACGTTGCCAAGTTTCCTCGAATAAAAACCGGATTTACTGGGAGAATTGCAAATATTATTTTCCAAAATTTTCAGACAGTTTCGTACGCAATTTAACCTAAAATATATGCAAATTGCAAAGAAAAATGTGCATCAATATCGCCAAAATACATGTTTTATCCGAGGAAATTTGGCAACTCTCGAATGTTCATACGGCGTTCTTCCTGAGCACGGCAGTATTGGCAAGGGGAGGGATAAAAGAAATTTAAGAGGTAGAAGAAGAGGAAACCGGAGAAGGAAATGGAAAAATGAAAAGTCCTCCTCTATCCCTATTCTTCCTATTCTCCTTCGGCTTCTTAGTCTCTCTCTCCTTCCGATTTCTTTCAATCTTCTTCCACTCATCTCTCTTACTTTCCTTTTCCTATTCCCTTTCATTTTCATCTACCCATTCTTCTACTTCTTCATTATATTCCTCTAATTTTTCCTCATCTTTCTCCTCATCTTCGTCCTCTCTTTTTTCATACTCTTTCAATCCTATTTTCCTTTTCTTCTCCGTACTTCGTCTCCTTCTTCTTCTTCTTCTTCTTCTTCTTCAGTAGGTTCCTCTTATTCTTCCTCATCTTTCAATTCATTTTAATCTTCCATTCTTTCTTATTTTTCGCCCCCTCTTATCCTCCATTTTTCCATCCCTCCTCATCTTCGTCCTCTCCTTTTTCTCACTCCTTCATTCCTATTTTTCCTTCTTTCTCCTCTTCATCCCCTAATTTCTCCTCTAAAAATGGCAATCCTGCCGCCATGCACCGACGATATTCGACAGATCGGGTCAAAGCTAAGGCAGCGCGAGCATTGACGAAAGTAGGTTAGACACCATTCGACCAGCGTCCTCCCACCGTAATAATCACGTACCCTCACTATCGACACCGTAGAGATATACGCGGTTTTGCATGGTAGAACGACAGGGGCGGCAATAAAGGCGAATCGATACAGATGTATAGGTAAATCGGTCGATGTTAAAAGCTTACAACTCCAATCCCAGATTAACTCTAAGCCACGGGGATTATTATATTCTAGGGTTCAGTAAATAATGGACACGCGCTGTTTTAACAACGACCGGTTCAGATGTAGATGTAATGGGCACGATAAATCATGTTGCGCGCGGCGCGGCGGCGGTCGGTGACTGACGGTTGTTCATGATGGACGCAAGACGGTCAATGAATCATGCGCCGGCTCGGAAGGTCAAGGGTTACCTCAGCGCAACGACCAGCAGCCCTGCTCTATCCTTCACTTTCACTCTTTACTACGCGCAGTCCAGTGGCGTGGCATGCTTTGCGATATATATCGATTGTTATGGCATTTAAACCTATAAAAAAGGATCGATAAACAGGGTGTTCGCAGCGAACACCTTAATAATCGATTCTTTACCGTAGGTTTAAATGGCATAACAATCGATGTATCGCAATTTACGCCACGCCACTGGCGCAGTCGACGGGTTGCCTGATCACCGGGGCAAACTCCGCCTATGTTGGTTTTAAAATAAAAGTTGGGGAGTTCGAAGCATCTGATGTACCGTAATGGGTAGAACGAGGTGGGGTGGGATGGGGGCCTAAGTAGGGCCGAATTTACCTACTTGTCGCCCATACTGCCGTACTAAGGAAGGATGACGTATGAGCCTTCAGACGTTGCCAAGTTTCCTGCGATAAAAAACAAAATTTACCAGGAAAATTGCGGATATTATATTCCAAAATGTTCAGACAAATTTGTGCGCAATTTTATCTAAAATATCTGAACTTTTCACGGAAAAATATACCTTAATGTTTTCAAAAATACATGTTTTATCAAGGGAAATTTAGCAACTCTTGAATGTTCATACGGCGTTCTTCCTTAGCTTAGCACGGAAGCATGGGCTGCCAGAATTTTGCCGCCCCCTTCTCATTCGATCTGAAACTTCAATAAAAACCATCAAGTGAACGTGCAGGAGGGGGAGGCGTGCATAAACGCGTTTACTCGTGTTGGACACATTTTTTGCGAAAGCTCTGTCAACCCTACTAGCAAAATTTCACGGAACTTCGCGCGAGAGTTAAGTTCCGTAAACCTATCTTTGTGTGCACGTGGCCTTCCATTTATAAGTATTGAACGAAAACATTATGAAAGAACAAACATAAATGTGGTTCAATAATTTTAACCTCCGCCGCCGCAGCCGCGCTGACCGCACTGTATTTGGCGCAATGCGTGAAGTATTCATGCAGTCTTGTAGGCGCTATGCATTTCACACCGACCGCTGCTGAAGTGCTGACCGCACTGTGTTTGGCGCAATGCGTGAAGTATTCATGCAGTCTTGTAGGCGCTATGCATTTCACACCGACCGCTGCTGAAGTGCTGACCGCACTGTGTTTGGCGCAATGCGTGAAGTATTCATGCAGTCTTGTAGGCGCTATGCATTTCACACCGACCGCTGCTGAAGTGCTGACCGCACTGTGTTAGGCGCAATGCGGGAAGTATTCATGCAGTCTTGTAGGCGCTATGCATTTCACACCGACCGCTGCTGAAGTGTTGCCCGCACTGTGTTTGACGCAATGCGTGAAGTATTCATGCAGTCTTGTAGGCGCTAATGTCCGACCTCTCCTCTGCCGTGCTAAGGAAGAACGCTGTATGAACATTTGAGTTGCCACTTTTCCCCGAATAAAATATGTATTTTTGAAGAAACTTATACGTATTTTTCCTTAATATTTTCTGATATTTTAGACTAAATCGGGAACAAAATTGTCTGAAAAATGCGAAGAAAAATATTCAGAATTTCCCCAGTTTAGTTAGTTAGTTAGTTAGTTTAAATATGGCAACGCCTGAAGGTTCATACGGCGTTCTTCCTTAGCACGGCGGGTTAGGCTTGATCAGGTCATATGGCTCTTGGGGCCTAAAAAGGCAGCTAACCTATGAATCCGAATTATCTAGTGGTACTAATTTAAACTCCGAGAGTAGGTGCGCTGATCAAAAATTATAAAAGCACGTATACAACTTTGATTTCGCATGCATTTTCTCAGTTTCAAAGTCTTAACCCTTAAAAGCGCTTGTTTACAATGCTCTGTCGGCCCTATGAATTAATTAGTATTTCAAATTCATAGGTTGGCAGCGGCACTTTTCTGGTGATTTTCGTTTTTCACGTTGGGCCCTGGAACGTTGGGGCTACGTTGGGACCTTCAAGCGTTGCCATATTTTCTTTAATAACTAACAAAACTGGGGAAATTCTGAATCTTTTTCTTCCAATATTATTCAGAAAATTTTGTTCCCAATTTTATTTAACCTAAAATATCGGAAAATTTTAATTAAAACTACGTATAATTTTCTTCAAAAATATACCTGTTCTTATCTCGTTTTGGGCCCTAAGAGCTACATAAATCGAGTTGTCCATACTCTTCTTATAAAGGTACTCTAGGCAGTCTTCGAGTGTTGCGTAGGTATTTTATGAACGCCCCATGAGTCCATGACGTCATTCATAGACAGTTCCTAAGCAGTAAAGTTGCATTGAAACTGTAGCAAGCAACCATCCTCTGATGGATGCTCTATAATCTTCACCGTTTACCCTGCACGTCGGAGATTAAAGTTTAATCGCGTGCCTACGTGATCCTCCGCCAGACTGCGCTACTGTTGCCGCTGACCTCGTCGTCTTGTTGGGACCCGGGTAATTTGAGAAAATCGCATCAATTGGACGTATTTCTGTCAAACGGAACTAAGTGCATTATGACGTGAGCCCTGTTATGCACATATCCTTATGGGTCTTAGGGCTCATGTCTTAATGCACATAGTTCCGTTTGATAGAAATACGTCCAATTGCGGCTCCGCGCACGCGGTTCGCACTCGTGGATAATCCACACACGAACGCACGCGCGGACGCTGTTCGAATGTCGGTGGCACGACTTACGTCGGCAACTCGGGTAAATTACTTACGGTAGATCCCAAGTCAGGTACCGAGCAATGTTGCCTGATGGTGGGATATTTTACACGCATAACAGGGTAAGTAATGCACATACCGGAAATACGTCCAAGTGACCCTCCGCTAGCCTCTTGGCAACAGGTGGAAGCTTTTACTTTCGGGGGCTCAAAAATTTCAAAAACAGTTTGTGTTTCACTTCCTGTATTATTGACCAAAAGTATCACAAGAACACAATGGAACACTAGACAAGGCACGAATTTCAGCATTCTGATTTATGTTGCTTGACCAAAATTTCACGTAAAACACGATGCACACAACGAAAATTACCGAAATCAACTCCGTACGAAGATATTTAATGATTCTTGACGCGTGAATTCAAACCACCCGCTCATGAAAACTCAATGCTCTACGTGACGCACATCGCGCGCTAAACGTTATCATGACAGTCACTGCGATATAAAAATCTGGCAACCTCAATCTTGACGCTTCGGCTCAGCTATAGCAAGTTGCTTAAAGTTTGAACAACACGTGGTGGGAAATGAACATTGCTCAATTGAGAAGCTTGCTGAGACCGTTGTAGTGTACGATTTGACTCATGTAGAGCTATGAGTTTCTTGCGAGTGGGCAGTTCAAATTCCTCGTAACTAATGTGAGATAAGAACGTTAAAATCTTCGTTTGGAGTTTGTTTCATTAGTTTTCGTTGCACGAATCGTGTTCTACGTGAAATTCTGGTTAAGAAACATGTATCAGAATGCTCAAATTCGTACCTCGTCTGGTGGTCCATTATTTTTATCAGTGCGTTTGAAGCTGTGGTAACGAGTCGATTATTAAAGTACTCATCGCGAGCACCGATCACTTTGTTTATCGATCCTCTTCCATAGGTTTAATCGGCAGATCAATCGATGTATCGCAAAGCACGCCACGTCACTGAATATCATGTCCGACTGCTCCCACGGAGTCGTTCCACTGTGCAGCGCAGCAGCGGCACGATTGCGTCAACGGCGAGCAAGAAGCAAGATTTGTGCGCTTCTAATCGCTGCTAATTTGCTAATCTGCGATGACTCACAATCACAATCAGTCCAACAGTCCGCGGGGGGCGGAGATCAATCAGTCTAGATCAGTCCGTCCCTCCCCTATCCGTCACCCTTTACCCCGAGGCAGAACTAACTAGACTGCTCGTTGCGTTTCAATAACCTCTCGGATTTACGTACGGGTAACTTCACCTTCAGCGGGGCACTGATCTGATGACCTTTACCGCCGTGCTAAAGAAAAACGCCGTATTAACCTTCGGATGTTGCCGAATTTCCTTTGATAAAATACTATTTTACTGGAAAAGTTGTGAGTATTTTTCTTCCAATTTTTCAGGGAATATTGTTCGCACTTTTATCTAAAATATCTGACAATATCAAGGAAAAATATGCATAACTTACTTCCTAAAAAAACGTTTTATGAGAGGAAATTTGGCAACTCTCAAATGTTCATACGGCATTTTTTCTTAGCATGGCAGTTTAGGTGCTGCAAGATTGATCGTTCGTCGGGAATCTGAAACAAAGCTGAAAGCGCTGGCATAACGCGTAGTTATAAAGGTCATTGATCTGCTCTCAGAGTGAGGGCCTTTCATTTTGTCTGTTCAATGGGTAAACTGATAAGAATATTTGTGTTCTTGTGTTGTTTTTGGCTGATACAGGAACTGAAACATAAACCAACACAAATTTTGTGTTAATCTTGGTACAGTTTGCGGTAAATTTCGCACAGAAAACAAAGGAGAGACTTGGATAATGCATTCCGCCGATTGCGACGTTGATATTAACCGCTTGTTTTTTATTAAATTTCTTCAAGAAAACTAGCTGGCATTTTCTCTTGAAAGTGTCAACTGAAGGCTAGAGTTATTTTGTGTTTTATTTCCTGTATTATAACCAAACTTTTGTGTTCAAATTTCTCTCTGTGTAGTTCATTTTCATAGGATTTTTCATAACCATTTTTATAGAAATGGTACAAAGAGTCATGCTCATACACCTATACAAATATTTGTGTTCTTGTGTTACCTTTAGTTAATATGGGGAGAGCAACACAAATCAACACAGCCGATGTCTCCTCTCTGAGTAGTCGTTTCTTAAAAAGCTCATTACCTTAAAAAGTCTCATATGGTTTACTTTAATTAAGGGAGGTTTAAAGAGATCCTTGAATCAGCATCACCAAGAGGAGAATATTTACGGAGCTCAATCAAAATTCAATAGGATAACCTAGGAAGAAAATCCTCGCAAGGGATTTACACGATTACCATCATCTCAAAAAATTTAACGTAAAAAAGAGAAAAGTTTGCAGGTTTTGAAAATGTGAAGATAGGTTCGTAAATTCTGTCGTAAATTTTGTCGCGAAATCTTACAAAATTTCTTCCCGTATTTTCTATTTTTTGCAGTGCCAAATCATTACTATCCCTTGTAGATTTCGATCTCTGAACTTATCTTTTAGAATTTGTTAAAAATTGCCCATTTCGTGGTGATTATGGTGATCAAGCCTAGGTGGTTTCATAGGCTCTATCATATAGGATTTTACCACTAATTTGATAAATTCAGAGTTTACACATTACTTGACACGTTTTGGAAAAGTCCTTGAAACTCACATGATCCCGGTGTTCATCACAAATGACGTGCACAATTTGATCGTACAGTTTGAAATAATTTTAAAACAACGGCCTGAGGGAGCATGCAAGATGAAAAACACAAGAGACTATTCGCAACACAAAAAGACTTAAACGCTAGAGTATAAAAACTGACAATTTGATCGTACAGTTTGAAATAATTTTAAAACAACGGCCCGAGTGAGCATGCAAGATTGAAAAACACAAGAGACTATTCGCAACACAAAAAGACTTAAACGCTAGAGTATGAAAATTGACTACTCGATACTTTCAGAATTCAGGTGCAACGATGATTCCACCCAATACATATGAACGCACTTACAGCTTAAACTGAAGGTATTTCTGCCAAACGGAAATATTTGTATTGAGACATGAGCCCTGAGACCCATAAGAATATATCCATAACAAGGCCTACGTCATGATGCACATAGTTCCGTTTGGCAGAAATACGTCCAACTGTATCTCGCGTACCTTAATGTCCACTCATGATCAATTTTCAGAATGGAACAGGAGTTTAGGAACATACACCATTTTGCTCTACAAATATTAAAACTCAACACCCATCCACACCTTGGTTCAATGGCATGCTCCCACCTTAAGCGTGCTTCATTCCAGCAACATATGCGTTGTTGCCGAATTTTACGATTATTAGATTCCTTTTCCAAAGGTGACCATTGTCGTTGGTTGTCTGCGGCTCAGCCTACAAGTATTATTGAGGTTGATCCCACCCATGTTCGATTGTTCTACGGGGAGTCTGCGAAATTCGCAGCCTCCTTAACCACGCCACCAGATGTCGCGCTTAAGTAATACGATTATTTTTCAAGATTTATCAGTAAACGTAGTCAAAGAGCTACCATTGCTTGATGTGAACTCTTCAGCAGCAAAGACTGGACCCATTCTGCAATTAAAAAGTATAATTCCAGGCTCATCCATAAAATCATCCGCCTGCGTAGGGAAACTTATGGCACATATGGTGTCTCTAAATTGATACCAGAAATTGTAGTGCTTAATTGCAAAATGAAGGCCCTACTATAGTATTATAAAAGAAACGAAAGTTGAATAACGTTGCAGGGATAAAAAAAAAAAAATTAGTGGTTACTGGATTCCGAATGGACCTGTTGCAAACTTCAATTAAAGCAAAAATATGAGTTATTTCTTGGATAAAATGGCTCAAAAATCAGGATGAGCAAAAGGGTTTAATGGAACGACTCCTCTTACGAAATGTTCATCTGTGCCATAGGATCGATTTTGAAGCGAGAAGCTCGAGAACCCCTGTTTCTTATGCAAATTGTGAAGTTAGGAGTGTATTTCAGACATTCTCGATGAGCTCATTCTGATTTTTGAGCCATTTTATCCAAGAAATAACTCATATTTTTGCTCTACCTGAAGTCTGCAACAAAGACAATCAAGTAATTTGAGGAAACGGGGTTTTCCTAATAGATTTGCATTTTCTCATTTTCAGCTTTTCCGACTGAAATCCTGAAAGTTGTGTTTGAGGTTATGTTCTATTGTTTCGAACCAAACGATACATCGAGCCACTATCGAAAACGATATATGACACTCCACGTGACAACAACGGAGCAACGGGTTGGAGCAATTCGCATGTGCTTGATCCAATTCTCGCGACAGACATGGCACGCGAATTCATCCCGAACGCAACACTCACCGCTCCTGATCATTGTCTTCGGGAATTCTAATCACCCCGGACACACGTGGGAGTGTGAGGGACAGTCCGCCCCCTTTCTGACGTGAAAAGACGTATCTTAATTCTAACGCGATCCCCGGAAACCATAGAATTATAGGGAACAGAGGGCCACATGAGAATTAAGATACGCCTTTCAGTCATACGAGCCACGAATTTTGCAAGCACTCACTACTTAGAGGAGAGGCTAGGGCATGACGCTGCCTCACAACCCCCCCCCCCCCTAACGCACTCCGCTTCCAGTTCCCTCCTCTCTTCTCCAACTGATAGTATAAAAACAATGGACCTTTAGAGTACAGGGTATGACCAGAGTCCCTATATACTGAGAGTAAAGACAATGCGAATCTATTATTGATTGGTTTCCGTATTTTAGGCCTTCACAGTGTCACAAACGGGAATAAAAATTACAGTTTCACCAATTGCAAAGATTATAAACTGAAATGGACGGGGACATTGGGGGTTAATTGGTTAATTTGGGTTATTTATGGGGGTTAATGATGGGGGTTATTAAAAAACCTAATAAACTCGGTCCCCATTCGACGATGAAACTGAAAAAAAGCAAATCTCAGTTTGCGACGCTCGCTGTGGACTTTCTGTCAATATTTAAATTTGAATGATAAAAGGCTCGACGTGATTTTTGGTAACTTCCTTGTTGTTTATCTCTTCGAGAAGAATATTCTGTGAACATATCACGTGTTGGATCGTTCTCCTTCTATAAAATAAAGTAGAAGCGGAGATTTCAAAATGCTGCAAACGAGATAAGAGTTTCTTTTAGTTTCACTATAGATACGTAAGGTATGTTTTGACTAGTATGCATGTATCCCTCGCGCTTGTACCTGTAAATTTGTAAACCTGTACATTTGTAGACGCAACTTTCATAGACACTCATGGGCTCCTATGTTTTTGTGTTCAACAGAGGATGGAGAGTACATGTCTTTCGGACTATCCGGTGACGACAAAAAGAACAAGATGATCGGTGGTGATGTGGTAGTGGCGTGGATCAACCACGAAACACTGAGCGGCTTCGCTGTGGACTACTACCTCGATGATAAATCCCAGTGCTCTGGACCCCGCGGAAGCTGCCCGGACGATAAACTTCAGGTAGACTAAAAACTAGAATTTAACATAGTTATATAGTAAATTGAATCGACTTGAGTCCATCGAAGCCAGCGCTCTCATTGCATGCCCGCCAAAAGTTCCGGGAGTCGGAACTTTTTTGTTCCAATTCTTTCCACTCCAAGACCGTCAAAAGTTCCGGGATTCTTTTCCGATCTTTTCAAAAGTTCTGAGAAAGTTCCGGAAAATGCAACGGATCCGGAATATTTCGAGAATTTCAAAAGTTCCGGGAAAAATTCAGGGAAATCTCGAAAGTTCCGAAATTCGGAACTGGCTCCGGGAAATGGGAGCAGTGATCGAAGCTTTCCTTGACCTGAGATTTACTAGATGATATAAAGATAGGTCTGCTTGGGATTACCAGTGTTATGCAAGTTGCTTCTGTACTAATTGAAGGGACCTCTCTCGTGGAAAGTTATTTCGATGACAATTTCAATAAGATTCAATTCTTCATTGCATTGCAAACTGCCTATCGATGGCTAACGAAACAACACTGCCTACCTGCAAACTGACGGAGGAAGTTTAAACTCATTTTTTGATGATTTAAAGTTAGATTTTAGTAGAGTACCTATATAGCGAGAGTATAGACGGATGTGAAACTCCGTAAGCATGGATGTGTGCGCTTATAAATCACGTATTTCACTTACGGCCGATTGCAAGACCTCTGGTCAGGTGCTTGTCAAAGTGGTAGTTTAGAGCTGACCAGAGCTTGACCAGAGGTAAGTGTGTATGACTCCCGGTTTTCTTCAGGTCAGGTCCCGGTCAGCCTTTGTTCTTTCTCGCAAATCAGTAGTTAGCCTGATTAGAAAATTGACTGCTGGTCAGAGTCTGACCACTGGTTCGGTGACCAGAGGTTGACAAGAGATCTTACAAACGGCCCTTAGTTTTAGCATAAGTTTACTCATTTTTGCGGCAGAACGCTCACGTATGTACATTCTTGGTCATCTTGGTTAGAACTGGAATCTGCAGAATCTGCAGACTGGCAGTGAAATTTTTGTGTGTTAGAAGTTGGTTAGACGAATGGCTGCACTTTTTGGCCCTCAGCCCTCCATGCAGCGATCTGACCATACTCTCGCTATGTATAGGTACTCTATAGATTTTAATTGTGAATGTTTCACAGAGTATACCTTCAAACTAATTTTAGTTGAGTTTATGAATATCTCAACTTTTTCAAAAACTGCACTTATACGCCTTGTCCTCCAAGCTCCTGATTTTAAAATTCCATTTCAGGAGGGAGCTGAGAGTGTGAGGTTACTGAACGCGGCGCTCGTGAATGGCTACTCAATCGTGACGTACCAGCGACAACTGAAAGCGCACGATACGTATGACAAATCTATCTCAACGAACGGATCTCAGGCTGTCATCTGGGCGATCGGACCCCTCAACACACGCCAAGAGGTTTCTTATCACAGCATCTTCTCTAAAGGTAATCAAATTGACTATTTTTCCATGAGGAAATTGAGAATGGGCCTCTTGCAAACTTTTGCTAGTGCAAAAATATGAGTTGTTTCGATCAGTAAATGTCTCAAAAATCACGGTGATTTTCGGATGTCAAAATATGGTTGCGCTACAGTTTTGCACAGGTGCACTTTCGCACAGCTTCGGTTTCGCACACATTTTGTCAATGCACAATCTTGCAAAGTCTCAACGCAGATCAGATTTAAAATCTCCTGTCGCAACATCTTCGATGACGTCTGTATGTTTTTAGTCCAGTTATTTTTAGTAGTGGTTTTTAGTAATGGGATTTTATCCGAAAGTGTTCCTAGTTTTTAAGTAGTTTTAAGTGTTTTAAAATGAGTAATAATTTTACGATAGTTAAAAATAACCGCGGCAAAGACAGCATCTCATATGAAGGCTTTAAGTATTTCAAATTTCACGGATGGAACGACTCCTCTAACTGAAATGTTTATACCTGTGCCGTAGTATCGTTTCTAAAGCGGGAAGCTAAAAAAAACGCACATTTCTTACGCAAATTGTGAAGTGAGGAAGACATTTCAGGCTTTGCCAATGCGCTTATCGTGATTTTGGAGACATTTTCTATGAGTATCAAGTCTTATTTTTGCTCTAGCAAAAGTTTGCAACAGGTTCATTAGGCCCAGAGATTGAAAAAAAAGGTGGTGTAACGAATAGGAAATGCTTTAGAACCGACTTACAAAAATATATTTTGACATCCGAAAATCACTCTACGCAAGGAATTTAGAGTATAGCGTTCTGTCAGTGGTCTTTTTATTCTCAATTACCGGTCAAACTATGTAACACAACCGCATAATAAGTGCGACAACGACAAAATATTTTATGACTCCTTACATTATATTTCATCAGTTAATGGGCCCACCACTTACATAATGAGCTCGTTCAAACGGCATTTTCGTAGCGGCGAAATTTTTCATCGCGCACCGTGTGTAACACTGCATAACCGTGCCAGCTAAAGTTCCACTGTGAGCTGTAAGCTTACGCATAGTCCTGGTCCAATTCCAAGTGCCTGTCTCAGAACATTGCCAAGGTGTGCAAAGTTAAACATTGTTCGAACTCGTGATCCTTCACGTACTACCCCCGTTAATCGTCAGTCAATCAGGGGCTTAGGGGCTCAATCCCCCCCCCCCCCCATTTTCGTCAAAATTGTCAGTTAAGGCCTTGATACACGATCAAATTCCCGCACCGATTACCGTCGAAAGTTCGGGAGTCATCAGTCTTAAAATCGGTACTTCGCCTAATTTTCAAATGAAAACCTGGCAGAAATGTTTCGTTTCGTGTGGCAAGAAATAATGAATGGTGACACTCCATTCTGATCAAAATTTGACGGCCCGTCTAATTTTGATCAAAGAGGACTGTTGCATGGTGACCATCAGTCATCAACTGGTCTACTTTGATCCGAATTGGTTCGGAATTTGACCTTTAGGCGGTATTATTTCTTAGCCCTCGATATCGGGCCCCCCGCTAAGGAAAAACGCAGTATGAGCCTTCAGGCGTTGCCAAATTTGTCCAGGCAAATCACTAATATTCAAGAAATTTTTTGAATATTTGTGTACCAATCTCTCAGATAATTTTGTTTGTAAATTGATCTGAAACTCCTGAAAATTTCAAGGAAAAATATTCATAATTTTCCTCAAAAATAAACATTTTATCGAGGAAAATTTGGCAACTCTCGAGTGCCCATACGGCGTTCTTCCTTAGTACGGCAGAGTGTAAAGGAAAGAGTTACGACAATGCACGGTGGTGCACTGGAAAAAAAAACACATTGGATCTAGAGTCCAGACTCTGAAAAACATCGACATGAAAAAGTACTCTTGATTCAATCAGAATCTAGCTTAAATCAAGAACCAAGCCTCTTAGTTTAAGCGGATTTCGTTTTGATTCAGGCAAAAATCCGATTGAATCAAGAGTATTTTTTCTTGTCAATGTTTTCAAGAGTCTGGACTCTAGATCCAATGTTTTTTTTCCAGTGTGGCGCGGTGGAGGAGCGGTTAAAGAACGACTACGACTGCGATCCTGAATCCTGAATCACCCTGTATTCGCCTGATTGCCGCTTGAAATTCCGACCCGATTCGCATCTTTTTACGGGAAGACGCTAAGATTCGCCTCTCATAAAAGTGCATCGACCAATAATCCAAGGAGCCCCAACGCGGTGGCGTTAATGCATTTCTAATTGCGCGCCACTCGTAATACCTGCACCCGAGGACGCTCACGGTGGCATTTTCGCCGCGCGGCCGAGTCAAAAGCCGCTCAACTCAGACTCCGGGCACTGCGCACGCACGCGGTTATAACCGTGCGGTAAGCGCTCCGTAAGTGCCTCCGTAACTTTCTCCGCGGCTCGCGGGAAATGGTATTTCGGCATCATCGGCCGGGCTCGAAATTTTTTCCGCGATCCTCGCCGCCGCCCCGCGGGCAGAGCCAGGCCGGTCCCCAGTGAAAGTCAAGGCTCGAGAATGTGTGAAATGCGACAGCTGTGAAAATTGCCCCCCCCCCCCCCACTCGCAGGGGCCCCTGCGACAAACCAGTCAGCGCGGCGCGGTGACTGCTCGCGACGTTGTAACGAAGTTGCCCTCCTACGGTAGAGTAGAGTCCCTTTATACTGAGAGTCAAGACAATGTGAATCCGTTTCTGATTGGTTCCCGTACACCCTGTAATCGATCCTTTTTCACAGGTTCAAATGGCAGATTGATCGATTTATCGAAAATCACGCCACGCTTCTGTTACCTCTAGAGTCCCTTTATACTGAGAGTCAAGACAATGTGAATCCGTTTCTGATTGGTTCCGGTATTTTAGGCCTTCGCAGTGTCACAAACGGGAATGAAGATTACATTTTCGCCGATTGCAAAGATTATAATCTGGGATGGACCAGGGAATTACGGGTTCGGCAAGGAACAAACGGAATGAGAGAAGGAACGGAGAAAGGAATTTGAGAATGGGCCGATCAAAGATTACGAAAAACGTTCAATTTCTGTAATCTTTATTCCCGTTTGTGACTCCATGAGGGGGTCTCAATATAAAGGGACTCTGCGGTAGAATACCCGTGCAGAGTGTCCGGGATTAAGTGTGAATATTGAAGGAGTCGATTCTTTGGGTCAAAAAAAATACGTTTTTTAGTATATTTTTTTTCCAAAAACGCTTTCCCTGACAATGGTTATCGACCAATCTTAATGAAAATTAGTAAATGGGGGTGATTTTTAGCGTTTTTTTTTTCATTTTTGATCTTTATAAAAGGGAAAACGCATTTTGAGGGGGGTTTAGGGGGGGGGGGGTATCGAACCTAATAATGGCCACAATTAATGTTCCCAGCGACAAAAATTGATTTTTGACGGCACCACTAGATTTTGCGATGAAAATATTGAGGAAATGTGTCTCAGTGGCCCAGGCCCGCTGATAATCAAGATGTCTTAACTCTGGGTGTAAAGGGACTCCAGGTACACCACACAGAGTCTGACACACTCACAAAAAAAAAAAAAAAAAAAAAAAAAAAAAAAAAAAAAAAAAAAAAAAAAAAAATGCAGTTGCAAATTACCGAAATGATGACCATGTTTTACGTAAAATTTGCGCCGTTATTCATACCTCATCTGGTAACCGACACCAAACGCGCAGGAACCTGGCCAGAAGGAAAGTGAGAAGAGAGCCTTTCAGGCACGGTTTGGCGCCCTGTGAGGGACCCGACTACTGCTGTTCCAAGGAAGAACGCCGTATGAACATTCGAGAGTTGCCAAATTTCCTTCTATAAAATGCTTATTTTTTAGGCAAGTTATGAATATTTTCCCTTGAAATTTTCAGGAACTTTAGGTGAAATTGCGAACAAAATTATATGAAAAATTGGAAGAAAAACATTCAAATGTTTACCAGGAAATTCGTGTTTTATCAAAGGATATTTGGCAACGTCTGAAGGCTCTTACGGCGTTATTCCTTAGCACGGCAGACTAGGCCGGACCTGTCCGTAACCCGCGGAGAAATGCTTTTGATTTTATTAATTCTCGATCTTGACTTGTCGGCGGGTTCGGTACCTCATGCCCCCCCCCCCCCCCCGCCCCGACCGGCCCCTCTGGTGGCGTGCCCACCTGTGACATCAGAGAACCGCATTCTAGACCGGTTCAGATACCGCGTGCCCGCGACTATTTCTCCGCGACCGTCACATCCGTTGCTCCGACGAGGATTTTTAAACCGCATTTCGCGCCGCTCCTGCTTCGTTGCCAGACTGTGCTGAAAATACAGCATGTTCCTCCACTTAACTCAGTGTTAAAAATCCGAATCTTTTCACACGATCCGGCAACTTTGGATCCTGTGACGTCCAGTCATAGGGTACATAGAGTCGTAATGTAAATGGAAGGGCTGGTGTCATTTTCCGGTCGAATAGTTCCGAGCCCGGTGTGCGCCGAGCTTTGGTCACTTTTTCGATACGTTTTCGATCCAAAATGGCATTTAGAATAATTGGCAATTCCTTGTTTGCAGATATGCGGTATTGTTCTTCAGCCATCGATATGCAATGCTCTGCCGTGCTAAGGAAAAACGTCGTATGAATATTCGAGAGTTGCCAAATTTCCCCGAAGAAAAATGTGCTTTTGAAAAGAGTCATGCACATTTTTCCTTGACATTTTCAGATATTTTAGATTACATTGCGCTCAAAATTGTCTGAAAATTTTGGGGGAAAATATTCACAAATTTTTCAGTAAATTCGGTTTTTATCGGAGGAAGCTTGGCAACGTCTGAAGGCTCATACGGCGTTTTGCCTTAGCACGGCAGTGCTGATGTCAGCACGAATAGTTGCACCCTGGTAAAAATTGCGGTGATAGGAGCTGCGTTTCAAAAATCCATAGGAGTTCTTATAGCCGACTAAAGAAGGCTATTAAAAATAATCTAGCTGGCTGTAGAAAGCGGAGCAAATCATATAGCCGGGCTATACGAATCTATAAAAAATTATCCAGTCGGGCTACAGTTCCTATCGCCGGGCTTTACACTTCATCGCTATTGGCTATACAAGATTATAAGAAATTGTGTAGAAATTCGTGTGCTTTGGAAATTATTAAGTTTGATACGGAACTACCTTTATATTTACAAAACACACATTATATTTTCCTTTAAAACAAAATTTTTTTTCATCAATTAAAATGAGAATAGTCCATACAGAGTGTGCAAACATTTTAAAATCATGAGTTGAAAAACGCTGACTCCGCGAGATTAAATATTAGAGCCTAACACAAAGCAGAGCGGCGACGCACTGGCGCCTACAAACCTAACAGGGATACTTCACGCATTGCGCAATGCGTGAAGTATCCTTGTTAGGTTTGTAGGCGCCAATGCGCGTTGTCTCTGTCCGCCCGCCGCGCCGCAGCGTGCCACGGCGTCTGAAGCAACTATTTCACCCTAGAGGTATTGCACAGTATCATAAGAAATTGAAGTCGCTCCAATATTAAGAATAACAGGCATTCTTCAAAAGTACGGAGCTTTCCTCGCAAAATAAATCAAGATACTACGGCACATAAAGAGAGCGGTAGTCCAAAAACTAACTAAGTCCTAGTATCCGTATTTAGTGACGTTTAGCATAAACTTTATCGTCTGGCTGTTGCTCAATCGCCATCAGCTATAAAAGGCTATAAGAAATTGTACAGCCGGCTACAGAAGCTATTGGAAATCTTACAGCCGCCTTGAGGTCTATGGTATTTTGGAACACACATTCTACTGCCAATTTTTACCAGGGCATCCAGGCGTTGCGAACCTAGTCACAGTTTCGCATCTTTTGTGAGCGTTTCTATCGACGAAAATTTGAAATCAATAAAATTGAAACATACATCTGCGTTTATTTAAAATGTTGCAGGAGACATATTGCTCGACTTTGGCCGGTCACCCAAATGGAACTGTCCGATACCGGACTCGGATGTCGACATGAGCGGTGAGAAAATGAGCGAGTCCAGCCACACTACCGCACCCTCGCGGATTCAACAGGAAACGACCAAATATTCTGAAACGGTAAGAGCTAAACGGACCCACGTTTTACACTTTCTCAAAATCTCCCTTAAAAAACGTGTGTGATCACCGAAAAAGGGAAGGGCACGGAGTATCAAAAAAACTGAAAATGGATCACCGGGCAAGGTGAAAATGTCAGCATAATAATGTATGTTCTCTTGTCAAAATTTCATGTGATACACAAATAGCACAAAGTAAATTACTAAATGTAACTCCTAACATATAATAACGCCAAGATTTAATAAACGTTTCTCCGGTCATACACTAGAAAAAAAAAAAAAAAAACACACATTGGATCTAGAGTCCAGACTCTTGAAAACATTGACAAGTAAAATGACTCTTGATTCAATCAGATTTAAGCTTAAATCAAAAGGAAATCCGCTCAAATTAAGAGGCTTGGTTCTTGATTTAAGCTTAAATCTGATTGAATCAAGAGTATTTTTTCTTGTCGATGTTTTTAAAAGTCTGGACTCAAGATCCAATGTGTTTTTTTTCCAGTGAAATACGTCCAATTGATATTGCTGTACCCTTGCTTTTGCGTGATAGGTATGTCTTTTCCAGTCCTTGCAGAATGAAAATATGCGGCATGCGTCTTGCCTCGACACTGTGTATATCAATGGAATTCTCTTGCGTAAATGAGTTCATGTCTAATCCACGAAATGACTAACCTTGTATATTTTTATGATTGATATGTTTAGGTCCCAACTGAGCCGCTTAGGTCTCAAGGCACGACGGCGAAACCTCAAGCTACTCCTGCTCCAGCACCCAAGGGTGAAGTTTGGGACATTCCCCCCATTGAATGCAACGAACCAGAGGATGGCGTCTTTTACGCACAGTTGGGTCCGACTGGTGGTAAACGAGGATATCCTGCTATTACGGGTAAATTTTGACGACTATGCATATTGATAGAGACGAAGATCTTATTCTAGTCACCAGTCAGAGGCGGGCTGGCCCACCGGGAAATTGGGAAGCTCCCGGCTCAAACAATGGAGATGTTGCATATGTGAGGATTTTGCGATTAGACTGTTGATTCTCACGTAAAAGTTGGCGAGAAACACGATGGTGCCACTGGTTTTACTCTGAAATCAACTCCCAAGCTCATAAAAAGCTATCAAGTTGAGGCCAAAATGGAGGGGATATCCCACGCTATCCTGAGAGTCCACCTCTACTTCAAGACGAACTCTCCATGCAAAGATAGGGAGCAAATACATTGACAGGGCTGCCACTTTATTTGGGGACTCTAAAACTGAAAACACGGCAGCCCTGTCAATGTATTTGCTCCCTATCTTTTCATGGAGAGTTCGTTTTGATGTAGAGGTGGACTCTCAGGGTAGCGTGGGATATCCCCTCCATTTTGGCCTCAATTTGAAAGCTTTTTTTGAGCTTGGGAGTTGATTTCCGAAAAAACCAGTGGCACCATCGTGTTTCTCGCAAACTTTTACATAAGAATCAACAGTCAAATTGCCAATTCCTCACACATGCAACATCTCCATTTAGGAAACACCAGAAAAGAGCGACGCCAAAAACGACCGTTTTTTGGCACAATTTGGGCCAGAAGGGATTTTTCTGAAACCGGGCCCAAACGATACCTTATGATACCCTAAAACTCTGGTAAAAATTTTAGCTTGAGTATACGCACGGTTTTTGAGAAATGAGGGGGCAAAGTTGCCAAATCGCCATCATTCTGGAGAGCATTTCTACAGCAAAAAGACGGGGAAAATGGACGAAAAAGTTACACCTTCGATGGATTTTGGCTATAAATGTTTTCATTGGGCCGCCCCCAAGCATTTAACTGTGTTCAGTTTCAAAAATTTTGGTCGCGCAGTGGTCCAAAATGAGGAGAAATTGTCGACAAATCAGGGTTCTTTGTCAAATTTTAAGAAATGGAAGTAAAATTGTCGGTCTGCTGCAGTTTTCATGGCTAACAATGTTCTTATGGGTCATCAATGCATGAAATTGTGTTCAGCTTCACAAATTTACATCGCAAAGTGGTCAAAAATGGGGGAATTAGTGGACAAATTAAGATCCTCCGTCAAACTTTTAAAAATGAAGGGAAACTGTTGGTCCCCAGTAGACTTTAGATCCCGGAAAATTTCTTTAGATTCTTTTTTTGACTATTTAAATCTTTTTTTAATTTTTTCTCTCCATTTTTCCTTCTTTTTTTTAAATTTCTGAAAGTTCGCATATTTTATTGAGATAATGCTACACAGTCTATTCTATAACAACGTTCCATAAACAATACGGTCTGATATGTAGTAATAATTAAAAAAATTAAAAACATGAATTTTTCCGGGATCTAAAGTCTACTGGGGACCAACAGTTTCCCTTCATTTTTAAAAAGTTTGACGGAGGATCTTAATTTGTCCACTAATTCCCCCATTTTTGACCACTTTGCGATGTAAATTTGTGAAGCTGAACACAATTTCATGCATTGATGACCCATAAGAACATTGTTAGCCATGAAAACTGCAGCAGACCGACAATTTTACTTCCATTTCTTAAAATTTGACAAAGAACCCTGATTTGTCGACAATTTCTCCTCATTTTGGACCACTGCGCGACCAAAATTTTTGAAACTGAACACAGTTAAATGCTTGGGGGCCCAATGAAAACATTTATAGCCAAAATCCATCGAAGGTGTAACTTTTTCGTCCATTTTCCCCGTCTTTTTGCTGTAGAAATGCTCTCCAGAATGATGGCGATTTGGCAACTTTGCCCCCTCATTTCTCAAAAACCGTGCGTATACTCAAGCTAAAATTTTTACCAGAGTTTTAGGGTATCATAAGGTATCGTTTGGGCCCGGTTTCAGAAAAATCCCTTCTGGCCCAAATTGTGCCATTCTTGGCGTCGCTCTTTGAGCCGTATCAGTCTAAAAAAGGCCGAAGACACAAATCATTTAATCATTCAATCATCAAATCATTTAATCTAGTGACCGGCCCACTAATTTGTAAGACAGCCAGAAATCTTAGGGGCCGTGTTAGTTTTTAAGTGGGCCGATGGTCTAAATCGTGATTTTTTGATAAATCTGATCGGCCTGCGAGAAATTCTGGACCGTGTCAGTTCATAAATGAGCTGATGGCTAAAATTATAATTTTCTGCATAGGTTTAACTGGTCCTCCAAAAACTTTTAAAGCGCTAAAAAAAATTGAGGATTGCGTCCTTTAAAACATGACTGCGACCAAAGTGTAATATCAAATAGTTGTATCAATGCTTCGTAAGAATGTGACGGGAGATTTAAATGGAAATAGCCCCCATGCACGCTGTGCTTGTCGATTTCCTTTGACATTTTTGCAGTGCTGAATGCATAGCTGAAGTGCGCTCCAGCTACAATTGTATATAGCAAATGGGTAATTTTTATAGGAGGATTATAAATAAACAAGTGGTTAGAAATGGAAACAAAATAATATGAACTATGCAAAACGATTATTCTGCTAACGGAACTTGGTTGTTTTGAAAACGCCTTCAAATGCGGCGTGATACCTCACGCATTCCGGAGAGTTCAAATAGTTGTATCATTGCGCCGTATGAATGTGACGGAAGATTTAAATGGAAATAGCCTTCCTCATTAAAGCTTTATGAGTAGTCTTAAGGAAAGAATGGAGTTCGTCGGTTTTCGGATGAAAGGCCCTACCTATATCTCAACGTTATAATATTTCCCTCCGCAGGTTGTACTGTAACTAGAACACTGCTGAAAATTTTACTAATTTCCTTCCTAAAAATTCTCCGAAAACCAGCAGTATTTAGGACAGGAATTTCACAGTCATATTCTTGTAAAAAAAACTGAGGTGTTGTAGTCAGTTTTTCAGCCATGGAATTGAGTTAGTAGTAAGCAAAGTGAATATCTATGTCTCGCAGTGACCATGAACTTACGATGTTTCAATGTTGGTCAGGTCACGTTGGATGGGGCATCTCCTGGTACATTAACGGACTTCTCATTCCTGTAGTCAACGTCGTGCGAGGCAAGACTTACACGTTTGTGGTTGAGGGTGGCTTGGACGCCAACACACCCGCCAAATATCACCCTTTCTACATCACGGACGATCCTGTTGGTGGCTACCACTACAAAACTCCGGAAGAAAGAGCGGTAAGACGCAATTTCAAGCGGAACCATTTTACTTCAACATTCGAAAAAAGACAACAAATTTCTAAGTTCAGATTTGTATATCTGTGTGGATTGATATGTAAGGGGTCGGTTGCGCGTGTCTCTAAGGTTATGTCAGGAGCTGAAATGGACAGCGTCATGCAAAAAGGAACCAAGGCACATCAGCTATTGCCAAATTAATTCGGGCAATTTCATTTTTTACATGCGGTTGTGCAGATTTATGCGCAAATTTCAATGAATTTTCTGCCTAATACGAAGCAAATTTCTCATTATTTTCAAAGGAATCTGCACAAACGATCTCTTGTGAAAAATTAAATTGTCCGGTTAAATTTGGCAATAGCTTAGGTGGCTTGGTTCCTTTCTGTTAAACGCGGTCCAAATGCAACCAAGGACAGTTTCGAAGAGCGTTCTGGGTCCCGAAGACGGAACCATTTTCATAGGCGGATCCAGGAATTTGGCAACACCGGATTTCCTCCATTTGAACCTATCGAAATGTGTCGATTCTTGTAGGGGCCAGGTGCTCCGACAAGAATCGATTATTTAGCATAGGTTTAAATAGAGGAAATCCGGTGTTGCCAAATTGTTGGGTCCGCCTCTGACCATTTTAGGTCAACATTCGAAAATGACAACAAATTTCTAAGTTTAGATATGTGTGTAAATTGTAAATCTGTGTAAATTGATATGTATTGGGTCAGTTGTGTTGTGCTGGTCACAGAATCGGTTTTTGATTCTTGGTTCTCGTAGATTGGCTAAAAAGAATAAGATCTGGCGAAACTATCATTTTCTGCGTTCAATATCAACAGAGAAAGCGCCCCTTGAAAAGTTGGATTTTTGACGTCATCGAACGCGGTAGTGACACCCTTGGTTTATTCCACCGGTCAGAGAAACTCACAATTGCACTGGTCACTTAACATTAAGCTAGGATGAGAGCAAAGTGGAAGGAGCCAAGGGTGTCACCACTTAACGATGACGTCATTAAACGAATTTTTCAACGCGCGATATCTCGGTCAATCTCAATATTGAACGTAGAAAGTTGCAGTTTGGACGGATCTTATTCTGTTTAGCTAATCTACAAAAATCGAGCACCAAAACACGATTCTATGACCAGCATAACTCGCTCATTACATAGATTTATGATAACGTATCGAAGAATTCAGTAACTAACACGATAGGGACTAATATTAATGATTTTCTCAGAGACTTTAACGCAGGAGTAGAAAAGTAAACAATACAAAATTACACAGATTTATGGATATATCTGAATAGAATTAAGTAATTGCCCTGGCAGAGAGTAATATTTATGCTTTCCCGGTGAATTTAACGCAGAGTAGATAAGTGAACATTCTCTACAAATGTGCTTTCTTATCATTATCCCAACAGAAAGTGAAGATTTTTGCCGGAGTCGCCAAGAACCAAAACGGAGAGATCGAACCGACCGGCATCGGGCGCTCCTGCAACTGGACACCTGATCAAAATGGACCTACTGCTGACGAGTTCGTTTCATTCGGAGCATACCAGAGGACTCTATCTCTGGTCTGCGATCACGGAGAACCTGGCATAGTCCAATGGACCCCAGATGAGAACACACCGGACACTGTTTACTATCAGGTATGTTTCACTTTTCTTTCCTCTTCTTCCTCTTCTTCCTCTTCTTCTTCCTCTTCTTCCTCTTCTTCTCCTCCTTCTTCTCGCTCGTCCCGTTCTTCTCCTTCTTCTCCTCCTTCTTCCTCTTCTTCTCGTCCTTCTTCCTCTTCTTCTCCTCCTTCTTCCTCTTCTTCTCCTATACTTCTTCCTCTCTCCATTCCTCCTCTTCTACTCATTTTTCTTCTTTTACTTCTGTTTTTTCTTTACTTTTCCCCCCTCCTAGTTCTTTTCCTTCATCTTATTCCTTAAAGCGTAATTTTAGCGTAAATAAGTCCAATTACATGAATGGAATAGGGGAGAAAACATCCAATGAAGTACTGCATTGCGGCAGATTCGGATTAAATTCATCAACTGGACTTTATTTTGCAATTAGGAATTACGATTTTTGGCTCATCAGTGAAATCACTTATGTGTAGGAAACTAAGGGTGCATAATCTGAGCCAGAAATTGTAGTTCTCAAGTGCAAAATGTAGTCCAATTTATCTTAAAATTTCATTTATCACAAAAAATTGGACGACATTTTGCAATTCGGAACTATAAATTCTGGCTTATCTGTGAAAACACGTATGTGCATAAGGAGATTGATGGTGCGCACGTTGTCTCTAAACTAAGCCAGAAATTGTAGTTCCTAATTACAAAATGCAGTCCAATTAGGAATCGCCGGCAATTCGAAAGCGGTTCCCTGCTAAAAATGGTGAGTACCTACCAATGAGTAGAAAATCCAAGTCATACGATTAGAATTTCAACTCATATGAATAGAATTTCAACTTATATGAATAGAATTTAACTCATATGAGCAGAATTTCTCTATTCACTTTTCGCCGACTCATATGTCTAGAGATTTCAACTCACATGAGTTCAGCGTTGAAACTACCATGTCCGATATCTCAGAAACTAGTCACCGCATCAAAAAAATTTTAAGAACAGAATGTTCTTAATTTTCAAATTTACACAATATGTCGGTGTCCTGGTCAAATACACCACATCTGAAAAATAAAAAAATTGAATTCATATGAGTTGAACTTTTCTACTTTTACGAGTAGAATATTCTAGTGATATGAGTAGGATTTTTACTCATATAAGTAGAAATTTCTACTCATGTGAGTCGGCGAATTCTGAATAGCCCACTCGTCATTTTTAGCATAAAAGCATTTTTCCATTGAAATAATACATTCAACTGAATTCTAACAGCTCGCACTTTTGCTTTTTGCAGTGCTACACACACCGGTACCTAGGATGGAAAATCAACGTCCTGGACGAGTGCGACAAAGAATCGCCGGCCGCCGCCGCCAGCGAGCAGGTGACGTCGAAGGTGGCGTTCGACGGGGAAGAAAACATGAAAGCAGGCAACGACCTCCACGCCGACGAGGAAGACGGCGACCCGATCGAGTCGCACGCCAGCTACCAAGTCTCAGTCAAGGTGAAACCGGACCAAGTCGGCGGGACCGGCGACAACGAGTTCGTCGACAAGACCTCCTCGAAGGAGTTCGAAGAGAACCTCTCGCTCGTGCCCACGCACGCCAAGGACAACCTCGTCAAGGACGAGAAGAACGAGATCGTGCCGCCTCCGCAGTCCAGCTACTCGGCCACCGGGTTCCAGTACTTCGACAATGGCAACAACTACGGCCAAGCCTCTACCATCTACGGCAAACAAACCGCCGAGTCCGTCAACAGCCCGCAGAACTACGAGAACACCCAAAACGAGTACACTTCGGCCCCGGCATCTTCCACCTCGACGACTGCGAGCGGCTACAACGGCGACTACCAGGGCAACAACACGAATAACCAGTGGAATGTCTACAACGGTGACATCGACTACGGAAGCGACAGTCAATCTAACGGTGACAGCTTCAAGGTTAACGTAGGCAGCAGCCAAGGGGTCGACTACACGAGTAATAATTGGAACGTCCATTACGGATTCGGCTCCGGTTACGGAGGTAGCAGCGACAGTCAAAATAACAGCAATAATTACAACAGCGGGAATTATAACAATGGCAACGTGAATTACAACAGCAATTCCAACGCGAATAACAATTACAACGGCAATTCCAACGCGAATAACAATTACAACGGCAATTCCAACGCAAATAACAATTACAACGGCAATTCCAACGCGAATAACAACTTCAACAATAATTACGATGGAAACACGGCTACCAGCAGTTCTACACAGAGCAATAATTACGAGAGCAAACCGGTTGAAAGCACCCAGAGTACAAATACGAACGTTGACAGCGCCAACGCTTACAAGAACACGCAGAATAATTACGCGCCGTCCAGCAACGATAACGTATCAAGCGCGAGTGGTAGCGGAAGCTACACGACGATTAAAGAACAACCAAAACGACCCGAGTACATTCGACCCGACAGCCAGAGTGAAGAATCGATAGACGTGCCAAATTATTACAACAAGAATAACAATAATGTTCACTACGCAAATCCACAATCTCAAAGCTCCGGTAATCAGGTACATTCCAGTCCGAGCAGTAGTCCGGCGAAGCCACAGAATCAAGGGCCACACGCACCCTCAAACGCCTACGCTCATGTGACGTTTACCACGGACCATAAATTAGAAGATCATAAGAAAGGACAGGAGTACAACGGTGGTAACATCAGAGGCGGCGCGTACATTCCGAACGGACCGAGGCCCAACATACCTTTCAAAGGAGCATACGTGTTGAACCCGAACCAAAGACCGAACAGACCGCCTTCATACCCACCATCGATGGGCAGGCCCCAGTACCAAAAGAGACCGAGTTACATCAACGGACAGAACCAACAAAGGTTATCCAACAGGCCACCGATGGGCGTGATCGCGGCCGCTCAGAACCACCCCCGCCCGGTCATCGTCAAGAAACCCATCTACCGAGTCCCACAACAACAGAGACCGACCAACTACGGCCAACCCGGCACAAGACCGCCGCACGTCAAGAGCCAGCCTCCGAAGATAATACCAGTCTCGTTCCCGGCTGTTAAGTACAACCCGCGAACAACACCCAACGTCCAAGCTGTCACGGAGAAGATCAAAAACATCCCCCTCGGGAAACCGACCAACGCGGTTCCGCCAGTCGTGAAACCGATCATCCCCTCGATCAACCCGCAGCACTTCCAGAAAGAACCCCACGGAAATACGAAATTAAACTTGGCCGTGAACACGGGTTTCAATCCTGGATCTGTAGTGATAGAGAGCGGGTTCAGGCCCATCGTCCAAAATCAAGACCAACAAGTGCCGGAGAAAGACAGGGCTCAAGAGCGAATGGCCGAAGGTCTGGGGGACTTCATTGATGATAACGAAAGCGACCAAGGTAACAAGTACTTGAAGGAGGATGGAAACATAGGAACAATTCAACTGCCTGAGGAGTCTAGACCCAGCCCGAATAAATCGACTGATAATCAGACGAAGGCCTCTGAAGAGGAGAAAAAAAACCCGTTCGAAGGTCAGAACCCCGTTTCGTTCGAACCGATGTTCATACCCTCGCCGTTGGATAGTATCACGCAACAGAAGTACAGCTACAAGAAACCGACGGAAATGGTCGCTTTCCAGAAGAAGCCTTACTTGAGGAAACCGATTCGGCAGAGCATGGTTGTCGTCCGACCTCAGCCGATGATGAAGAGAGTGCCTGTGATCAAAGTTCCCATCTTCTACGAGAAAGACGTCGCTCCTCCTGTCCAGCCGTTACCCCACGTCCACGTGCACGAAGAACCAGAGGATGAGATGGAGCCCGAGGAAGAGGAGGACGAAGACGAAGATGAGGAGATGGTCGAACCCGCTGAGAGGTTGGACACGTATTACCTTCCTCCCTCGGGGCCGATTTACGGAGTGCCCAAAAACGGACAGGTTATCGTTCCCGGGGCCTCCAACGGCTTAATCACGACTATCGTTAGCTACGACGGCAAGCCTGTCCGAAATGTACAGGTCGCGCCGGCGCCTGCGAAGAGGATGCCGGGTAATTTGATGCTCAAGGTTCCAATCCTGGGAACCTCCGACAACCAAATGACTTTACCAAAAATCTACGCCGTTCAGTTAGGCAACCAGGCTCCACAAATACTACCTCAACCTGTCGAGCCCCAGGCTTTGGCGCTGGCGGCCGAGAGTAACCAGTACGAAGTCGAGGAAAACTCGAAAGAGGACACGAAGAAAGACCTCGACGGAGACGAGTAAACCTACGACTGACGCCAAGGCAAGAGCCGATAGGAAAGAGGAAGCGTCAGAACCGGTGACCGAGGTCAAAACGAACTCCGAAGGGGTTCAATTCCTAAACGTTGGTACGAGCGTTGGAATGAAAGTCTCCGATGAGATGCAGGGACGCAGTCATGACGTCAGACCTGTCTCGGAAGCGTCCGTGCCTGAGGATTCGCGGAGCACGACGCGGAGTGGTAGGAGCCTCGACACCGAAAATTCTAGTCCTAAATCTGAAGAATCCGGCACCGAGCCCTCAAGATCCGCTCAAAAGCGAAGTAGGAGATCGCCGCACCACCATCCGGACCATCACGAAGACGGCCACGATCACGAGGCCCATGAGGCTGCATCCAACCCACCGACGAGCGACGCCTCTAGACTCGCGAATTCCTTCTTGTTCATCTCCCTGCCTTTATTTATTGTAATTTATAGATTTTAGTTCGATTAGTGGATTTTTATAAAAAAATTGTGATAAGAATACAAAAAAAATTTAAAATGGGAAGTTTGAAGTTTGATTTCTTCCGCGTCCGGTATGCTGCCACGCCGCACAGTCAGGGTGTCTACAAGACACGCTGGCCAAAAATCAGTACTTTTACATAAATTTGTCGGTACATTCCCAAGAAATTCGGTGCCTTCTCAACAGAGAAATTCAGTACTTTTCCAGTACGTTCATTTGAGGAAATTCGGAAAATTTCAAAATTTTGAATTTCTCGCTCGAATTTGCGACAAAAATGAAGAAGTTCCGGACCTTCTTGCGGAAATTCCGCACTTTTTCAGTACTTCCGGACCACCCTTTTAAAAAATCAGTACTTTTTCCGGATTTTCCAGAAATTCTGGGCTTGTAGACACCCTGCACAGTGGACCGAGACAATTAGAGAGGTCGGACATTAAATTTTTTACGAAAACTGCAAATTTCGATGATTATTTCGCCACATGGTGAATTTTAAGGGGTGCCCGTAGAAGTAGAAGAGAATTTTACGATGAAACCAATAAAACTACTTTAAGAACCTCAAAGCTTTGTATGAACGGAGATATGAGCTTTTAAAGTTTTTGAATTTTGACCGACCTCCCCCATTGACTCAATGCACTGTGCGCCGCGCCGTGCTAAGGAAAAACGCCTATGAACATTCTAGAGCTGCCAAATTTCCTCCCAAAACTTTATATTTTTAAGAGGAGTTATGAATATTATCGCTTGGAATTTCAAGCTATAATTCAAATCCAACCGCGATTAAAATTCTCGATTAAAAATTTGGGAGAAGTAATCACAGAATTCCTAAAAAATCGTATTTTATTTTAAAAAAATGTGGCAACGTCTGAAGGCACTTATGGTGTTTCTCCTCAGCACGGTATAGTATGGACCTCATGCGAGTTTTTCCGATTCCAACGAACTTGTTGACAAATGCTGATTGATGTTTTAAAAATGCACAGGGAAAAACAAGTTAAAATCAGAGACTTACTTAAAAATTTGGGGGAAATTAATTCAACTACATCTCTAAGAGCAGCCTGATCAGGGCCGGATTTACCTACTTGCCGCCCATGTTCCTCCTGTATTTTGCCGCCCCCTTTTCATTCGTTTTGAAACATCAATAAAAACCATCAAGTGAACGTGCCGGAGGGGGAGGGGTGCATAAGACGCGTTTATCTGCTCGTGTTGGATACATTTCAAAAGTTGCAAAATTTCACGGAACTTGAAGCGAAAGTTAAGTTCCGTAAACCTATCTCTGTGTGGACAAGGTCCTCCATTTATAAGAAATGAACCAAAAATTATGAAAGAACGAACATAAATAAGGTTTAATAATTTTAACTTCCGCCGCGCTGATCGCACCGTGTTTGGCGCAATGCGTGAAGTATTCATGCTGTCTTGTAGGCGCTATGCGTTTCACGCCAACCGCTCCTGACCGCACTGTGTTTGACACGATGCGTGAAGTATTCATGCAGTCTTGTAGGCGCTAATATGTGTTACATGCTGACCGCCGCCGCGCCGAGGGCTTGTCCTTTTCGTCTCATTCAAGTCCTCGTCATCATTCCTCTCTGCGCTGAGCTCCAAGCCAAAGTGCATGTTTAATTCCTCTCTTAACTCGACAAATTAAAGATACTGTCTCTTGTATCACCGAAAACCGACAAAATTAGAAATTGCTATACTCTCAAAAAAAAAAGAGAGATTTCGTTTCCTTTTCTTTTTGATAATTTTTTTTTCTGAATCCGATTTTTTTTATACCTACATTTAAGAAAATTGCAAAAGTTGCCGCCCCCTAAATTTGCCGCCATGGGCCGCGGCCCATGTGGCCACCCCTTTAATCCGGTCCAGAGCCTGATAGTTGAAATTTTATGTTCGTCAGGCCGCGTCATAGATGACATAGGTTAAAAGATGGAGCGTGATTGGTCGGCTATGTCTTATCGCTGCTTTATCGTGTCTTAGGCAGATGGAATGGACGACATACTGTCGGAAACTGAAGAGGTGCCGTTAGCTTGTCGTGAGTTCAACCCAACATAGGCACGATAAAGCAGCGATAAGACAGCCGACCGATCACGCTCCGCCTTTTAACATTTGTGATCTATGTCGGTCTGACAAACACAGAATTTCAACAATCAGGCTGCAGGTCTCACCCAGAAGTCTGTGAAATACTCTCTCTACAGAGGTGTGTTCAGCATACTATGCAGACTCAGTGTTAAGTCTCACACAAACCCATGCATTACAGATTGCGATATATCGCAATTACATGGTAAAATGAATGCTACTGCAACAGATGGTTGTGTAAGTTGCCTATCTCCTGATTAAACGGGCACCTCTTATTGAAATTTATTGCAATTAAATTTAAAAAAAGTTGCGATCTTTCTTTGCATTGTAAATTGCCTATCTTTGTAAAACATTACGCTCATCTTTCTGATCGCTGAAATTCGGCGTTTTTTGACTACATCATTTAAAAATATTGCAATTTCATAGTAAATAAATTGCAATTTCATTGCAGTAAATTGCAATTTTATTCCAATATTTTCGTTGCACTGTGCTAGTTGGGCAGCAGTGAAATTGTGCATGAATGGGAGTTTTGGAAAATGTTTTTATCTGTTGGTATCACTGTGAAGTCTGGCAGATTACTGCTCCATGGAAAACATCTTGATGTTCTGAACAGGGAACTGCCACAGAAATTTTTGTGTGGGGCAGTGAAAACAATTTTTGACGTTTCCTCTTACCATGCGAAAAACTGAAATAAAATTGTTGCAAGGCCCCACGGCGTATAAAACTAGAGTTTCACTTCTCTATTATTTATTTTTGGCTTCTGCTAAACTCAGACTGCTGTAGAACACCATCAAAAGCATAAAAAAAAGTCAATGATAGTTGTTATTACTTGATTAAACGTTACTACATAATACAGTTTGCAGGGAAATAAAACTTTAAGTGTCTTGGCACAGGGCAATGGAAAAATTTGATACCCCCCCCCCCCCCCAGCATGATGGGGGAAAATCCAAAAATTTTGAATCATTGCCTCATACTGCAAGGTAGATTTACACAGGTATGGAAAAGTTGAAAATTTCCCATGAGCCTCAGTACATGTCACATGACTACGTGACGTAGGTTAAGGGGCCCGTTTTTTAATTAAATTACAATCAAATTAACATTCAAACGTTTGTGCGTTTAAACGTTAAAATTAATATCGCATTATCAAAATTGTGCAAAAAAATCCCACAAAATTTTAACAAACGATAAACCGAACATAATAAATCAAAATAATCAAAACATTCAAAATGGCTGACGTTAAGGGGCCGCTGGAGAGCCAATCAGAGGCCAGTTGTTAAGTTCTGTCCATACCTGTGTAAATCTACCTTGCTCATACTGTAGTTTTTTTTGCATCGCCCAGCAAAACATGGCAGTGAAACTCTTTAGTTTTTCATGGAGCAATAATCTGTGGGGGCAGACGTATGAACTAAACCGCTTACGATCTGTAGTTGAGGACACACAGAAATTTTCCTTCAAAATTTTAAGAACTGATTTTTCACAGATAGACGAGAGTCTCTCTATTTAAACTTTTGCCTCCTTGAACTGAGATCCTTTTTCTATGGATGACCACAATTTCTTCATCGTGTTACGTTCACGTGTTACATTGAAAATTTCAGAGTTTATATTTTGTGGCATTAAGATAATCATCTTAAAAGTTCAAAGAAACCTTTACAACAGACCATTCTTGAAGAAACAAAGAATGGTCTTGCCTAACTTGGCAACATTGCAGTCAATTATACCCTGGTAGAAATGACGTGAAAAACACTTAGAAATCTCAAAAAACTGTTAAGATTGTTTTCAGGAAACTCTAGGTATTCAATTTTTTTTTTGGGGGGGGGGGGATAAAATTTTCTTCTGATAACATTTATGAAAAAACCTATTAATTAGGTACTATTTTTTAAGAGATTTTTTAAACATTTAATTCAAACATTTTATGTGATGAAAAACTAAAGCAAGTCTTTCAAGGGTTTTTCAAAACTTTTTTCCCCTTAAATTTTACATATGGTGAATACTTAAAAGAGTACCCCAAAGTAGGGTTTCCTGAAACATCAAAATTAGCAGTTGTCTCTTTAAAATTTACAAGTTTCTTGATAAAATGTTAAAATCAGTTGTTTCTACCAGAGTGTATGCAAGCACCTTTGGCCGCTATGACCCCTTCAAGTACGGCTTGAAAATATGTGAGTTTCTCATAATTTCAATGCCTACAAGTTTAATTGAGGTAGGCAAGCTTCGACCTTCAAAATGTCCGACAGTAAATAAACTTGATTTACTGCAAATTTTTTTTAAACGGCGAAGTTGAATATTTTCAAAATATACAACAGCTGAACAGCTCTTACTGAAGGGATAAGTTAATAACAAATAACGAAGAACCATATGAAATAAAAAGTTCACCTTTGTTGATTCTCAAAAGATAAAGTACAATAACAATTAGGTACAATTTACAACTACACACAATTAACAACAAGAAACTTAGATACATTAGAATGGGAAAACAATGAGCTTTGGGAATGGTGTTCTGAAATTCAGGCTTGACTTGAATACAAATACCTCCATCTATTGGTAATTAATAGGTACTGTTAATTCACAGGACTTCCTTTCAATGGTTGCGTAATACATCTGATGATTGTTCAGGCAAAGTAAATGCAAGGAGTATGTTTAAATAGCTGTCTTGAGGGAGGAGAAAATACTTGATCTGGAGCCGCAGGAAGTATATTGAGAAAAATTAATGGCAAAGCATGAATCATCGACTTTGTATTCATATTTTTCCATTTGAAGCTAAGGTAAAGAGTCAATTATGAAGGTGCTTGTTGTAAGCACCCTGATATTCGATTCTTTCCCATAGGTTTGAATGACAGATCAATAGGTGGATTGCAAAGCACCACAGGCTATTGGGAAAATTCAAGTGGTAGGCTTACAGAAACCGAGAAAATTACATACTTGAGCACACATATTCATGGTATGCTGTGTGAGAAAAATGTACTGAAAATTGACTTGTTGTTTCATTAGATAGAATGAACTAATTCTGACTAACATGTCGATAACCAAATAACCTCTAGATAAATGGAAATCATAAAAAGGTTTTACCAATGAAAATGATGGAAGTCATGGGTGGTTGTCCGAAAAAAAATTTAAAAATAGTTTACTTTTCTAAAAACAAAGTAGGACAGTCTCCAGTTCTGAGTCTTTGATATGATAACAATCAGAGCACAAAAAACTTAGAGCGTAGATTCTTTTCATGGCTACCTAATCAAATAGATATTGCATAATTGCAATTTTTTGTCGTAAAATTTGTTTAATAAACGAGGAGAAAAAAAAACAATATTTGTAATAAAAGAACTGAGAAATGGTGATGAATCATTTTTCTCGATGCTTTGTGAGGTACGTATGCAGAAAAAATAACAAAAGAAAATGTGTAAATAATAAATTGAATGAACATGAGAGACATTAACAGAAGAAAAAACAAACAAAAACAGGCAGTGTATGGTAAAAAATAAACAAGAGGAGAACCAACAATACCAGTAAAAAATTATTTCACACAAGTTTTTGGAGTTTTTGATTGAGCACAACGATGCGCTTTTCATAAAAAATATCCCTTTTGTTCCTCTATTCATTGTAAATGCAGCTGCAAAAATAAGATTATTCATACACCTTAAAATAACTTATACTATTCTTCACTTTGGAAAAATAGTTACACAGTTTAAATTACAAATAATTTTGAGATCTCGCAAGATAAAAAGAGAAAAGTAAAATTTTCGTAAAAACCTAAGACTAGGGATTCTGAAGTCATGGGAAAGAACAAATCTGATTAAAAACTCGTGCCTTACACAGGCGTAACTAAAATTGAGTCAATATCACCAATAGACTTGACTCTACGATGTCTCTGTGGGCGAGTTTTCCTCTTAACCGTTGCTACAGCAACTACAGATTGTGGTGACTCAGGCCGCTGTGATGAGAAATAGGATGCTGCAGCGCTGCTTCCTGATGATGAAGATGGGGACACCACCTGAGGAGTGTTCATGAAACTATCTCTTCTTTCCTCTCTCAAAGTGTTTTCTTTATTCTTGATTCCGAATACGCGACTTAATGATCCCTGAAACAAAACCGGAGAAAGCATTCAGCACATTGTAAACATTGTGTACCTGAGGAAGTGTTCAAATGTAATTTTTCACCCACAGCATGAAAATACTTTGCTGACCATTACATAAGTTAACACGATTATTCACCAGTATACAAACTTCTTCTACATTTTATTTTAAAATTCTGTGATAATGTAAAACTCATTTTGTTAATACACGTAAGTTTGTGAAGAGTAAAGTAAGACGCAAACACAGTTTTGCACGTTTTGAATGTTATAGATTAATACAGCAGCTAGTGCTGAAAAAATTGGAAATATTTATAACACAACACAGAATAAAAAACAAAAACCGGATCCCAAGAAATTACGTTGGCTTAATCAATTCTCAGAAATCAGATTGGATAGATTCTGTAACTTTCTGCCCTCTTCTCCTTACTTAGAAACAAAATACTTTTTCCCACATTTTGAATTTTCGACAGGAGAAAATATACAACTATATTTTCAAATATGATAAGCCCAGTCTATTTTTTGGACTATTCAATTGCAACACTGGTGCAGTAAAAAACACTCACAGTAACTGACACTTACTTGTGAACTTTTCCAAGAGGAAAACTGAGCGGCAAAAGTGGGAAAAGAAAAAAAAAATTAGGTTGAGGACAAAATAGTGAGGATACACAAAAGACAGAAAAAATTCAAAATATTTAACTGGTATTTTTAAGGGTGTGAGTACTATATGAGCAAACAGAATTTTCGTTTGCTCTTTTACTCATCCTTTTCATTCAGCTAGCCTTGCAACTGTCAAAAGAAACCGAAGCAATTAAAAAACACAAAATATTCAATAAGTTTTGATAAATGCCGATAGCACACCCTTTACATTTTTAGTTAAAAGACACAAATTTCATGTTCACAGTCTTACTGAAATTTTAAATTTTCTTGTGGACGGAGATAGAACTGTCTGAATAGTGAACTTTAAAACAATGGGTACCTACGCCTAGTTGTCTATAATATGAGTACTGCGCTCACTCACTTATTATACATTTTATACATTTAAGGACGATTGTCTCGGAGCTGTACACTCTAGTCCAGTCGTAATAAAGTGGAAGATGGAGAGTGCAGTTCCAAAACAATTATGGGGCTTGGAGGACAAGGCGCAAGAATGCAGTTTTTGCTATTTCGAGATATATCAGTTAAAAGTTTCGAAATTACATGGAGCTTTATGACAGAAGGAAGGCCCTGACTCACTTTCTGATGCTTAAAAATTAGAATTTGGGAGTGAATTTTGCACAGAATACATTTTCAGACTAAGAACCTCAATTTTTTTAAAAATTGCACTTAAGTAAGCGCCTTGTCTTCCAAGCCTCTCCATTGCCCTTACATGTATCAAAAGTGAGTGAGCTCTGAGTTTATGTAAGTGACAATTGGGTGTTAAAATTGTTAAAATTGTCTTCCTACCTCGTTTTAGCACTCTAGAATGGATCAGCTGCACTTGCCACAGGTTTGTATTTTAATGATTTAAGCTTATAGACTAACGAAAAGTATTGACATCTGTCTAAACGTGTAGATTCTACAATTAATGCTGACATAGATAGCGCTCTTCAAAAAACACAGTGTATAATGTTATCCACTACAGTGATGCAAACAATGGTTTTTTCCACCTTGGTTTCATTCATGTTTTGAGTCGAGAAGTGCAAATATAAAAGAAACCATGGTGTGTGCTACCACAGTGGATGACATCATACACAATGTTTTTCGAAGGGCTATCCATTAATGCAACTCTGAAGAGATAAGGACACCTGTTGGCGTTTTACTCAAATCAAGAATCAATAAAAATTAAATCAAACAAAGGAGAAGAAAATAAGAAAAAGAGCAGAAAAATATATGTACTTATCGGTTATTATTAGTTATGTGGTACCTACTTGAATACGAACCTTTTTTAAGTATGATAAACTGTAAGTCTAAATCCGGGAAAGAAAGCATGATGGAAAAAATCAGGGTGTTAATATTAAAGCAGAAGATAAAGCACAAAAAATGTATTGCACTACCAGAACTTATATCCAACCGATGATTAGATTTTATGCCCTAGCTCACAACATGTAACAAGAGTGACATAAGTAGCATCGATTACCGTAATGGCTGAACAAACAGGGCTTGTACCCTAGTTTAAGAAGACATGAAAAATGAGGAGACAATGTTCATCTTCCGTAAGAAAATAAAATAGAAGTGGCGCTTTAAAACATTACAATCAAAAATTGTAAAAAGAAAAAATTGAGCATCTGAGTTTGCGACGTTGTAAATTGTGATGTATTTCATCGAAAAAAGGGTGAACTGATAATTTTTCTCCCAAAAAAATGTTGGTGATTTTTCTCTGTTCCTGCTAATAATAATCTTCAAAAATCTCGAGACAAAACTAAGTTACAGTAACAAAAAAAATACATATGATTAGCGACTCACTTGTACTTTCATTTAAAACAATTTTTCCGAAATGGTTTCGGGCACACATTCCATCTTCAGCGTTAAACACGGGACACAATATTGAAAAGTGCAAATGAGTCTGTAATTATATATATTTCCTTCTTGCTTTAATTCGTTTTATGCAGTCCGTGCAGAAGGTGCGTTTTTTACGTTTTTAATCTCAATTAAGTTATGCTGTCTTTTCAACAAAAACGAAGATGAAATTTTGAAAAGCTACCTTTGCAAAGTTAAGCTTTTAAGAATTGCAATAGGCCTAAAATTGTTTACCAAGGTAAAATGAAGAGCTATTCACTGTGTAAAATCATTCTAAAATCAGAATAAACGCATGAGCAAAGCATGTAATTTCCTCGCTTCACGATTATCAGGAGATATTTTAACATGTTTGAGTTTCTCGTATCAAAAAATGTGTTTTCACTCTGGCAAAACTTTGCAACAAGCCTATTAGAAGAAGGTATCGAGCAGCGATGATTTAGAGATAATGAAATGCTCGGCGAAAGCGTGGAGACTCACCCGCAAGCTAGACCTTCTGCGGTCACTAGAGGACGAGGAAACGGACTGTGCATCTGGTGCAATAGTCTTATTTGATCCTTGAAGTATTCTTGAATTCGTGAGGCCGCCAGCGTATGACCTTGAAAAACTGCGGCCTAGACTTCCACCGTTGGCGATTCTTTCAGCACGCCTCTTTTCCACAGTACTTACTCGCACGAAGTGTTGGAAAGCGGCTCTATTTTCAGGTCGAACAATTAACATTAAGGGTGCACATAGCAGGAGGAGATGCAATCAAGCAGCAACACAGAACAGCCCAGGGCATCAAATAAAAACATAAAAGCAAAACAGAGAGCATAAAATTAAACAAAATAAAAGATGATCAATGATTGAAATGCACTATAGACTCGCTAATCCACACGGGCTGAGTTTATTTGACAAGTTCATTCTTTTGCTCTATTCAAACTCGAATAACAACGATAGAATAAGTGAAACTCTACACTATTAATGGCCAAAAAGCAGGACAACATATTTTCATTACAGTCCATTCCTATTTTTTTTTAAGCGAACTGAGCCAACTTTATGGCTTAAAATCCATACAAAATGTTCTGCTAACGGAAAAGTTTTAGAAAAACACATTGACTAGTTTTCCAAAGAAAAAATAAAGAACGAGAGGAAGTCTGCAACGTCGCAAACGATGATACAAGGATTTTCATTTTGACCATCTCTATGGTATGCACATTTTGATGTCTCTAGGTATTTCATTTTATATTTGTTAAAAGCAAATATCTAATTCTTTGGCAGCTCAATAAATATGTGCCCGTAAAAGATTAGGATAACTACAGCAAAGTATGGATTAGCAGTTGAAAATGAGATGGAAACAATGAGTGTGAATGAGTTTCTGTGAGTGCATGATGAGAGACGTCGAATATGATCAGATGAGAAAAGCATGGAGCCTAGAAACACATGTGTGTCATGAAAATGATAGGCTACTTATTTGATTATTTATTTCTTGCATACATGAAGGGCAGATGATGGAGACCAAAACAGGAAATGAACGAAGATGCACATTCAATGATGAGAACTAAGGCTAACGCTATAATATGGAACAAGAAGAGGGCAGCAATAACAGAAAAAGGGAACTTAGTCGAGCTTTCTCAAAAAATGGTCATGAGTGAATTTTTCAAGGAGACCTTGACCAATCCGCATTTCAGAACTTAAAAAATGTCAAGATTGATAGGATTTAGGTACTACCAGAGTTGCAAAAATTCATGCATGGGTGTTCTTCCATTTATTTTTTTTTAGGTACTCAACATACAACAATACAGAAATACATGGAGAAAAATAATCATTAACCATATGCTTAAAAATTCCTCAATTGTTGTTCGCTCCAACAAAAGTACGATCGAATTTAAAGAAAAAGATAACTATTTCAACAAAATGCTGTTCTATATGCATTTTTTAGTCTAGATATGTTTCAAGATCCGTCCAAACAAAACAGACCGTGTCTACCTAACAGAAACGCAACAAGTGGCACAAAGTTTAGGTAGAGAAAGAAGTTAAAAGTTTGTTCCTCCACTAGATTCAATGTTAAGGATGAGGTTTAATGACTATTTTCAAACTCAAAATATTTTATTCGACTTTGAATGATAAACAGGAGAAAATGTATACCTAGCTGGATTCAAAACTACCCCCAACTCATAGTTTCCCAAAGACGGCTTTGAGTGTTTCTGTTAAACTTGGTCGAAATAACACTGTTGACACTGGACAAATAATTACTTGACAATAAGTTTAACTCGGTTTTCTAAGTAAAGAGGTGAAATCTTTGAGAAAACTTTCAACTTCATGAAACCTTTTGCACATCCTGAACTTATTGAAAAGTCACTAGGGAACAAAATCTTTGGAATATTTCTTGAACATTCTGATTATCAATACCGTACACTAACAGCAAAAATTACTTTTCGCCCTTTAAATGCATTGTATCTCAGTGATGAGTCCTTTCTTTTCTGTTCAAAATGTCCAAAATTCCTGCCTGTTGAATGCATGTCCTTAAAAGGATACCTAAAAATTAATTGTTTTTGTAGTCTGGTACTTCATATTAAAATCCTCACTAAAGAATTTTTGCTGTGCTTTCTTAATATTTTCAAATGGAAAAAAACAGATTTGCAGACCTCTTTAAATTTTTAAATTAAAAAAATATACTGAAGATCCATCACACGATCGATATTTATAAGTAGATCACTTGTTGCCTCAGCATTTTTCGCTTTGACCAATTGCATTACCAATGACAAACATTACTTTTAATCGTTTATATACGACAAAGTATCTATGGCCCAAGTGTCTTCAATCTACTTTGACTTTCATGATGGTTTTCATTTTTCCAGACTTTATGTTGAATAATTGACTATATCAACCAATGACTCCTAAACTGCTATAAACTATGAACAATTTTCCACCACAGAACAACTAAAATACGTGGTAATCGTACACTACAGGGTGTCCAGCAAAATTTTCATTCCCCCTGACCCTTGAATTCACCCTGACTTTACAGGTTTCCCGTAACTTTTCGATTTTCTGTCTCCCAGACTTTCCCTGCTTCTCTTGGACCTTTTTTCTCCAAACATGAGAAACACAATGGTATCAGTGTAAAAACAGTGAAATCATACAAAAAATGTAAATGTTGCATAAGAGCTTACAACATTCCCCGTTACTTTTTCACTCTCCCAGACCAATTTCATTTTTTTGACTTTCCAGCCTTTAGAGATCCTGTAAGTTCATCATTGTAGAAGTTTCTTGGAATTGCTAGCATAAATTGATACCTCATAAAACAGACGATTCTGTTCAACAATGAGAAAACTGCTTAGGGTCAGCGTTTGATAATGTTCTGTATTTAAAGTTTGTTAACATTACAGTAACCAACATGACCAAAGAATTAATGATAGCAGATACTATAAACCTATAAAATAAGTATCACACAAAATTATATGCATCTTCATTGATTTAATTACTGAAAATCTTAACAAAATTATTTCACATATGTGTACAGAAATAAACGAATAAGAGAGAGAAAATAAACAGACAGAAACAGCGATGCCTACTGTGAACTAGGCTTCTAGACAGGATGTGAATTGAAGCACTGCATAGCATGTCTACTCTATAAAATTTCACAAGAAAAACAAATCACACAATGGAAAGTCTGGAAACTCATAAATAAGATATTTCAGGTGTGTTAAAAATACTTATTACACTCTCGTTTGGAAGTTGATTTCCGAACCTCCCATTGTACGAGTCGTTCCCTACATGAGATCTTGAAGAGGAAGTGACGCATTTTGCTAGTTAAGACCTAGTCTAGTGGCCCATTCACTCTACCTCTTAAACATAGTGAAAATTTGTAGACAGTCTCCGAGATCAAAAATAAAAGGAAATTTGAATAAGTAACAATCTGAGATATAACTGAAATTGCCTAACACATTTATTGGTAAATCACAGCTCAAAGGTATTGAAAATATCAACAGCTCAACGAAATCAACAAAAAAATTGGGATATGTGATAATGTTATGAGTTCCTCTCTGCATAGATTGGTGGAATTCCTGACGGTAACTTTTCAACAGCACTATCCAGGTAAGAAATTATCAGAAAAAGATAACTTCCTAATAATGTTTCCTATACTTACACCCTTGAATTTTATGAGAAACATTTTGACCAATTTGATAATTTTTTTTCAAAAATCCGGAGAAATTCTTGTGAATTAATGGCACTCCCTACTTTTCAAAAATGCAAAAATTAGAAATTACTGAACAAGTTCATTACATACTTGAAACTGTCATACGTTTGGTTCGTTCGATAAATACTTCTAGATGCCAAAATGCTGGTAAGCCTATACTTGAAACTGACGCCAACATTTTAATTTTACCTCTCTTAGCACTACAGTCCCTTATTCCTGTTTGTCGAGGTCATACATTCTGTGTAAGCCCTTAACATCTCCAGCAGAGTTGAGATATTCAAGTAAAAGGAATTTGCTGTCTCATTATCAAAGACTTAAAGAAGCAAACTGAATGGGTCCGTAAAAAAATAGTACCAAGCAAACGTTCGATGGGAACAGGTTAAAATAATAAGGAAGAGCTCAGCTAGGTGAACAGTGATGCAAACATAGGAGTTGTCTGTCTACACTTAAGAGGAAAAAATAGAGAGGGAAATTAATGTTGTAAATACATAGCCTGCATCTCCAATAATGATCTGCATGGACACAGAAAAAGGAATTCTGTAAACAACGAGAAACTTGAAAGAACACAACCATGTCTCTCAATGAAAAGATCAGTGAGGGTCTTGCGCTCAAGAGGAACGTGCCGAAGGGAAGGAAAACAGAAACGCAGAAATATAGAGTCAAATTTGTACACACGTGACTTTAAATTTTGAATGGCCTCCGTCATTCTTCAATCATGATTGCAGAATTTCAATCTACAATAGAAAGAATCATGAGATAAACTATTGAAACATTGAGAAATTTTCATAGAAGATTTTCCCAAAAATTGAGAAGAGAAAACTTGGTATCGTTGATTTTCATGACTTGCAATTGCATCAAAGTTAGATATTAGCTTAGGAGGAAAAACCGAAATAAAGGTGCAATAAAATTACCATCCTTGGAATTAATGTAAAGTGCCTCTTTAACAATTGAAGAACTAAATTATCACTAGAAATAGGAGAGAGTTTGAAAAACTGCTATGTAACAGGTCTCTAGGCAAGGATTGAATTTTTTCTGCCTAGTACAGTCCAATTAAAGCTCTGCGCAACATTTTTCTCATCAAAATTTTAAGACGGAAATTAAACAAACCACAACCCCTTGTCAACAAAAAGTCTGGAAAGCAACTCCTGAGTAAGATATGGTTTTTTACGATCAACATTGGTTGAATGGCAATAAACAAAATGACGTCATCTGTATGGTTTAACTTCAATTTGAGCTGTGTCGGGGACTTGTTAATGTCTCACTCAGGAGTTAATTTCCGAACTTCCTGCTGTGCTAGTTGTTTCCTAAATAAGAGTTTGAAGAGAAAACATGCAGGAAGTTTGACTAATTTCAACCTTGTGTAGTGGCCCATAATTGATTGGTATATCTCCATAAATATTCCATCAAATGATCATCTATGATTTCTTATCAAATTTAACAGTTTTTCCTTTGTTGCGGTGGTGGAATTGGTGCACAATTTGGAACCAGCTACAAGGAAAATATACTGCAATGCTGGATAGAAAAAGGCGGGATATGTATTGCAAAAGTGACTTTTTCTATCAACTTGGGTCTAAAAATCTACATTGAAGCTAGATTTAAGTCACTTTTAGACCCTAATTTGAAACAACCAAAAAATTTCCTGAAAATTTTTTCTCCTCATCTGCACACCAAAACAAATAAAAAAAAAAAAAAAACACTCACTTTAAGCTATTTCGAATACTTTTCAGATTCTTCTATGCATACGTCAGAGTTCCTTGTGTGGTATCTCTTTGCCGTGCTGACAAAAAGAGCAGGGCTGAATTTCAAAATCAAATTTTCTTCGACAGTTGATTAATTTAAATCTGAGGAATTGGTTGATGCTGCTGATGTAGCAAAACTCACCATTTTTTCAATCGAGCTCAATCATCTGAACGAATGCGAGCGTTTGCCTGTTAATTACAGATAATTTTTTTAAAAACGGTGGATTTATTAAATATCATTTTCCACTTTAACCATAAAAAGTGTCTCTCCTAAAGCTTAATTTTTTATTTACTGCCCTCTTTGAAAACACGGCGGTACAGAGATAAAATTGCATATAAGGAGGAGTTTATTGATGAGAGAGTTCATACCTGGCTGGAAGCACAAGAGATTCAAGTTCCGCAGTTAGATGTCTTCGGATCATGTTCCTTGATGGAGGTATTCCAAGAGCTGTCGCCATTGTATCACCGTTGAAGGATGATTCTAATACGACTAAAGCACCATGAACGCCACTACCTAATTTTTTTTTAAAAAATTAAAAGAGAAATTTATTAATTTTCCTATAATTGATTCTAATTTCAAACTAAAGTCTTTATTATACTCATATATATGAGAGCAGATGCTGCGACAAATTGGGAAAAACATTAGTGCGCTCAAATATTGACATGTTACCTGGCGCTCATGTGAGATACCATAATTTTTATGATTACATTATTACACTGATGGCCACATGCATTTGTCACGCATTTGACATGCATTGTATAAATTTTGTCAGGTTAGTAATGTTTCCTTCTGTTTTATTCTGCATCATGGAGTTTTGTAGTTATTTTTCCTAGTCTATAATTCCATTCCTGCAGATTTTGTCGTCAGGGGAGCTTTCACACTTTACAAGATCCTTGATAGACTTGAGCAAAAATTCTAAAAAATAAAAACTTCAAATGAGGTATTCAGAAACGAACCTTTAAGATTGTCAGCGTATTCTCCCAAGTCGATAGACCTGGCCCATCGGATAAATCTTTGATTGGTCCATACTAAAGGATCAGCGTCAATGTTTTCGCATTGGTGTCTTCTGATTGCTAAAGCCTGAAAAAATAAAACGAGCAGCTCTAGAGTTGAAGACTAGAAAGCACGGAGATAATTTTTTGAGAAAAACTAGGCAGACTCTACACTGTTATTGGATAAATCTGCAGACGGCTACAATATAAGCAGAGAAGTCACTATTTTTTCTCCTAGGAAAATAGTCTTAGGTATCTTAATAATACTGTTTGGCAATCAGCTGCAATTTTTAAAATATTCACCATTCTAGTTTAAAATTTGCCTAAAAGTTGATTCATTTTAATATTAAAACCATTTACACCATTATTCCACAGGTGGCCACATTCATTTGTCACGCATTTGTCATGCATTGTGAAAGATTATGCATTTCAATGGCGTAAGTCCGCTATCACATATCTCGTTTGCGGAGTCTGAAAATCTCCGCCTTTATGTCATTTTTTTAAAGGAGAACGAATTGACATCATTCCTTAAAGTTTATGCAGAATTTTCTTTGCACAGAGAAGAAAAATCACGGCAGGTTTAAAGAATTGCCGTTGAGTAGTTTTCCGATTAAAAAATAAAGTATGACAGGAAGTCTTCCACGTCGCAAACTGAGTTACATGATTGCCGACTTACACCGTCAGTTTGCTTCTGCTTGGTCCTTGTAAAATAATTTGCGACTAATGCTTCTCGTAAAATGCAGAAAAACTGAAGAAAAATGTACACTAGAAATAGAAGTTTTTGAAGTGCCGCACCTGTCTATCATATTTGATCATTCGAAGGAGGTGAATCCCGTGAACTATGGAAGCTTGATGAAATTTTCTTGTTACGCCTAAAAATTTCTCAAGTTCTTTTTTACTTAGATGATCCAGCATCCTTGCATCCACCATGTTTGCGGCAAAACTCTCTGAGTACTGAAATCAAAAGAACAAATGAGAAGATGCATTAGTGGGAGAATTACCTACTGTAAGAAGATGAGTGACTCAAAAATGCAAGATTGTGATGAGCACACTTAACAATAAAAACTGTAAAATTGAATTTCATTGTGAAATAAGGAACTACAATAGATAGCTCATTCAATCAGTATAGAACTCATTGAATGCAGGGTTTCCCTGAGAAATTGAAACAGAAAATAACGTAAAAAACAGTTAAGGTACTCATCTATAGTTAACATTTGCGGAGGAAAAAAAAAACACTAAGAAGTGGTCCGAACTGTGCGTAAAAAGGTGGGGAAATGGTGCTGGGTCCACACCATTTCGGGGAAAACAAAGCAAAGTAATTAATATTTGCTGAATATGTGTACTTGAGTGGTAGTTGAGTGTAAACTACATCTTTATTTTATTTCTGTGGATATATCTTGGAAAAAAATTGATTGCCGATTTAACAATAAAATTGCTAAAACAAGTGACAGCAATGTTTTAAATGTACATTTTACAATAGCGGAAAGCTAATTAAACCACGGGCATGGTCCAATTAGCATTTTTTTATTGTAAAATTTACATTAAAACATTGCTGTCACTTTTTTTTTTAGCAATTTCATTGTATCAATCATTTTTGCTGTGTGTGAGTAGGGGTTGAATGTGTATGTAATTAAGTTAAAAAAATTCAATACTTCTCATGTTTTATTGTTCATGGTTATGAAGAAGTCCTAGTTATAACTCAGTTTTACATTAAATATGACATGAATTCCTGAGTTTAGCTAGCTGAAAGCTAATTAGACCAGGGGCGTGGTTCAAATAGCATTTTTTTTTATTGCAAAATCTACTTTGAAATATTGCTGTCACTTTTGTTTCGCAATTTCATTGTTGAATCAGCAATTTCATTTTTGCTGTGTATGAGTTGGGGTTGAATATGTATGTAATTAAGTTAAAAAATTCAATATTTCTCATGCTTCATTGTTCATGGTCATGAAAAAGTCTTAAAAATAGCTCAGTTTTACATTAAATATGACATGAATTCCTGAGTTTAGTGTGAAAAATCTTACCTGAGCTAGTCCCAAATCGGGAAGCCACTCACTAGAGACCCAAGTATGCCCCAACTGACCAATACAAGGATAGCGAACTAGAGAAGGATGTCGATGCTCTTCAATGGCAAGGACCAACTTTTTCCGGTGCATTGGGTGCGTTATGCCCAAACCGTTCTCTAGTTCTATTTCATTCAGCTCCAGCAAGACCTTATTTGACAACAAATTATACAAATTTAGTGATCCATTGAATTTACTACAATGAGCCACTTGACACGGTGTTGAACTAGACATGTTTTTCACAACATACTTATCAGCTAAAAACCTCTGATACATTTTCTTATTGAATTCTTTTTTTTACTATTTTTAAAAAAAACAGTTTATGGAATCACGTGATATTCTTTTGAAAAAATAATACTTTTTTTGGAATAGCATCTGTCTTTATAAACATACATGTTAGTTTGTAAGTATGAAAGTAAAAGACCTATTTCTTTAAACTTGTATTATTTAGAGGCTGACCGGTACCGCCCTCTTGGGCATTACCTTGGTCTACTACTTCAATAGAGAGCACCTTATTTTCCAATCCTCGTTTCATCATTTCTATTGTTTTACTTACATACAGATATATTTTATCCCAGTTTTCTTTTCCTTCGAGCATTATTATTTTAATTATTGTCTGTTTGTTTACTTCCTTTCTTATTTCTGCCAGTGCAGTTGCAGTTGCTCTGCTCGTTTTTCTAAGAAAATAAAATGTAAGAAGAAATTTCGAAACCTGCGATTAAAATGTGTGATTTGCTGTTTTACCATCAACATGATTGATACTGTGTTAGGATTTTTTCGAATTTTTAAGGAAGGAAAGAGAATGGTTTACAGGGGTGCTTACTTTGCCAGATTTGATGTTTTCGGAACAGCGAGGACCGTATTGAGGCATGCCTAGAGCTATTTCTAGCCAAGCTAGAACTGTAGGTGCTCGCCATCGTTCCATTGGTACAGATGCAGCTTCTCGTAACAGTCGTAGTTTCTCCGCGTAACCTTCTTCCGTTAGCGGAGACCAGCTCCTTCCATGCGAGTCTCCAACATCTGAAACGACTATGAAAATCGCAATTTTGCAATTTGATCAAATTGAAAAGGTAATTAATTTATCTTTTATTAACATTAAAACAGTAATACATTTAGTTTTTGATTGGATTACAGATAAAAATTTGGCATTCAAATTCTGACAATTGTAAGATTCACTAATCGTTGTAACTCAGATGTATCTTTTTTCATGAGTTTTATTTTGTCTTCAAAAAGTAGTTTCCAGATGTTCAATTAGAAAAATAGTTATTTTACTGTAAAATATCAGGCTAAAGTTATTCATACCTTCATGAACACTACTAGGACTAGAGACTTTCCGGTGTCTTGATCTGGCAAACACCCTAGAAATACTACCCCATGTACTCCCAACACCACTCCGGCCGCCACTTGACCGCAAAAGTTTATTCCTTCGAACAGGTTCACTTTCTAAAGGTGGGCTATTTAGCTGTTCCACAGATCTGAAAAATATGTGAACAACCGCAAAGTAAGAACAGGCACTTATCAATATGAAATATTTAAACTGCACTGAAAAAAAAAGTTGCTAGAGTAACATCCTGGATGTTAAAAATCTGCGCGACACCTTTTGAATGTTGTTCACACTCTGGCTGTTAAAATAACATCCTAGCTATGTTAAATTAACAACTCACTGTAGCATTCATATCAAAATTCAGGAGTTGTAGTGCAGATTTTTTACATCTGGGATGTTACTTCAGTAACTTTTTTTTCGTGTGAATATAATAAAAACTAGTATGCGCAGAACATTTTTTAAAAAACATCAAACGATTTTGATTTCTTCATTAATTACTATGTTACAGTAAAAAACCAAAATCAGTGAAAACTAGTTCTGATGACGGGGGTTTGTGAATACTAGTTTTCATCGATTTCTGGTTTTTATTGTGACAACTACATTTTTTCTCTTTTGTTCCGTGAAGATACTGTTATTATATTCCAAAAATTAATGGGAAAAAATTGAACATGAGATACTTACCGAGAGAAAGTATTATTATCCAGAGATCTAGAGAATGAATGAGCATTTAATGGAGATAAGGATGGACTACTGCAGTCTTTTGGATTGATAATAGCTGGAACAAAAACGAAAGGTACACTCTAGAGAAATGCGGTTGTGATGACATGGAAAAAATCATGGATGGAAAGATGAATTAAACATTACAACCCTACTTCAGGCTGCACTGGGAAAAACTTGGTGCCAAATACATCTTATCCTAGCATCAACAATAGGTTCTAATACTGTTTAAAAATATTAGATAGGTGAGTACTGACATGTTAAAGAAAAGAGCAATACATACAAAGGACAACAGTGTACGCAATAAGATCATGAGTGAGCATGGTATCATTTCTTCTTTTCTGCAAGAGGGTCACACTTTTATTCTTATCATTCACATTAATATTCAGAGGTCAGCTTTTTTTCTGCATGTATTTTGTTCCGTGAGAATTTAAATTAATTTTTAGTGTGCGTAGTGCTTTCTTCCACCAGGCAAAAGTGTACAAAAATTTTGAAATTTCTTGCAGCTACTGTTTTCTAATTAAAAGTGACTGCAACTCTCAAGAAAAAAAAAAGCTTTCAACCATCAGCGTTAGCAGAAGTACTTTTGAGTAATGGGAAATGAGGCCCATTTTTACTATAGAGACAATTCTTCATACTCCTGATAATTGGACGTAAATGATCGAGTATATGTATACATTTCAAAGGCTCCAACAACTTGCTTGCATTTGCCAAAATTGGTACTTTAATTGCTTGAGTGTGCAAAAGTTACTTACGACATCAATTTGTTGTGAAATATGTAATATGATAGGTATTAAAGGAGAGCTCACATGCACATTTATTCATTTGAATGAAAAGATAATTGAAAAGATGTGTGCATGATGTGCGCATTACATGCTAAACACATAACAGAGCAGTGAAAAGAGCTAAAATTGTGTGCTGTTGCGGATTGAAACAAATGAATGGAACAGGTTAATAACATTAATTTTCGACCGCACCATTTCTCGATTAGAATATTTTCAGATACCATAAATGGGAATTTTCACAAACTAAAATTTTAATTTCACCAGCCGAATTAAACTGAGTCTAAAAGCAGGAAACAAATTTTACTTTCTTTTGATTGACCCTAAGTCTCATCACATCCATGGCTGAAGGGAAAAGTGTACTACTTAGTGAGCCGTCAAATACGGAGATGCAGTAAGGTTGTGTGGATGAGAACAATTACTTTGCTGCTCAAATCAGATTCTGGTCAAATATACCTATCAATTTTAGATCCAGATTAAAATGTAAAATACCGTCTGATAAGCATTTAGAATTTAAGCATCACCCATGAAAACGTTTGTGTTTCGTTTCGTTCATTTTGGATCATCGTTTTTTAATAGTTTTTGTTTTCTAGTTATACAACTATATGTTATATGAATAACGATTATGAAAATAGTTCAATACACCTGTTATTAAAAACCACTTAAGGTTAGTGCATGAGTAATGGCAAATAATTTGAATTAGAGCATGCTCAAGGACAATCGTACAAATATTATACCAAAGCTATTCATGTTATTATATTTTAGGATCTCTGGCATTTTAAAAGCTGAAATAAAAATCTCAGAAAATGAAAACTTAGCAGCCATTGTTGGATTAATCTCGTATTTTGATTGAGAAACTATAAAAACGCATAACTTGTTTGCAACTGTTGTTTAAATTTTTGCTCCTTTTTTGTTTTCAATACTAATAATATTCATCCTGTATTCATCACAAAGAGATGAAGAATCCAGGGAAATTTTTAAAAAATGACGTTGACTATTTTTCAATACAAAAAATAAATTATAACAAGAAATCTACCTTGCTGTAAATTGAGATACACATTTTTGCAGTTTCACCAGCTTCTTAATGTACCTCCTGTTTTCTCCCTTTTTCAGTGCAATTTGGCTCAAAGCCTACAACTTAGTAATACCTATTCATGAAAACTATTTTTCCCCTAATTTTCCTTGGTTTTTATGCTCTACTTCCTTAAATTGAAAATATGTACTCCTTTTTTTCTAAATCTCTCATGTTTTTTGTGCAGGTGCAAAATATGCAGCAAGAAGAGAAAATAAGTTTAACTACCAGTAATGGAGGAAATAGTGCAGAAAAAATAATAAAATGTGCGCTTCAACACACAATAAATCGAATAAATTTAATTCCCTTGAAGTTCAAATGAAAATGTATGCTTCTACGGCAAACTTAGAGTAATAAAGATGTTTACTATGGTCCTTGCTTAAGACGTATCTAATGCTGCTATCAACATAGAAAATTTTCCACAATCAAGAACTCCATGGAAAACAAACTTGATCAGAAATGGAAGCTCTTTGGGCAAAGTTCTCAGCTAATATCTTCTTCCCCGAGAAAAGACACACACACGCAGAAAATACACAAAAGTAACTAATACTTTGAAGAACAACCAGGAACATCTAGGGAATCTTCCGAGGAGCTTTTCTGAGATTAGCATTCAAATTTCCTGGAAAACGCCGAATCATCATAACTCCATAAACCTGTTTGAAAGGAGTGCAAAAGCTGTTTAAAAAAATGAGGGGCAGTGACATGAGAACGCCTGTGATGACGATGAGTAAAGAGGAAAAAAGTGCCAGGGGACTCACATTGGTACAAACTTGGAGGAGCGATGGATGAAACTAGTGATATCGAGTCAAACTCTCCGGTGCTAGGCTCGATAGTGATTGTGGGGGCACCTAAAACAGACACCATGCATTGACCTAGATGAATGACAGGCAATAGAGTGGCTTATTGATTATCTCTTTCCGAAATCGACAACTGGACAGGGTCAGAGACGGCATCACATTCCGTGAATTCCCCCCCAAAAAAAAAAAAAATTATGTAAAACCTTTGTGTCAAGTTTCGAAAAAAGATGAGGCATGAGCTACCTACGCAGGCGATGAGCTAGAGTGAGAATGAACAGAAATAATCAACACAGAATGACTGAGTGTGTACCTGGTCGATACCACGAGTGAATTCTGCGGTGCCGTGTAAACTGTACTCGGCCGAGTCCCTTGAGTGTTCCTCCTTCCGAGTACTCTTCTAAATATTCAAAGTATCATTAGTCTAGCATTGGATAATATTATAGAGGGCATTATATTTTAAGGCAACCATAAGTCATTGGAGAAATGTTTTGATGGAGAATTTCGACAAATTTTGCTAGGAATGGTCGGCAGGGGTCAATTAGGGCTGAGTGCTGTTTGTTCTCAAAACTTCTCCGGCTTGGAACGCTACGAATCTTTGTGCCAAATTGAAAAACTTGGTACTTTTTTATTACAAATTATGCATTTAGAGTTTTTATTGAGCTCAGACGTTGATTTTTGACAGGTAATGTCACTTTCATAAGCCTCTTAGGAGTCAAAGTAGGTAATCAATAATAAATTGAATAAAAACTCCTAGATTCTTGTGAGAACTTCATCTAGAGGTATTTGCTAGGAATTTTATTGTTAAAACCTTACACATCACAACCTGCACCACAAACGTAAAGATTTTCTGCAACAGAGCACAGCTATGACTTGAAACTTAAGAAAAAAGTTATACTTGTGAATTAAGAGTCATGGATTTTTTTTGGAGGTCAGAATTTTGTTACTACCCCTCCAATAATTTGTTAGTGAAGCAAAACAATGTACATCCTCACTTATTAAAACTTTCATGGGCAGAAAAATGTTATTTGTTAAGAAAGTGGCTAAGAACTGTCAATTTATCAGTTGTTAATTTTGGTGAACAACGCAAACTGAAAATTTTTCACACCAAAAGATAAGGTTCATTTTCATTACTCAGAGAAACTTTCAAACATATTTTACAACTCCTAACACTTTTAAAAATTGGTTTGGAAAACAGCTTTGTGCCTCTAAAATAAAAAATGAAAAAAGTGAGTTCCAGAGATAATGAGGAATTTAGCTTTTAATAATTTGTTGTTCACAGTTCATTCTAAAAATTCTCCGACTATTACTTTTAGAGATACAATTTTAAAGAAATGAGGGTCAAAAATGCAGAAAATGCCTGTATAAGCAGTTTATGAATTGCAACAAAATTTATCAGGCATGATAAGCAATCTCAACAAATTTTCGAGACCTTCTCAAAATGGAGGAATTTTTTGGAGAAGTTGGAGAAATTTAGGAATTATGGCTGTAAAAACGCCTTCTTTTTTACATTCCAAAATTTCCATTAAAAACAATGGATCATAAAAAGTGACCATAGAAATTATCTGCACTCCCATACAGCGTTCATTTATTTTTAAAATCATCATTTATTTTCACCTTACAAAAACAGTTCCTTGACTATTCTGGCTTCCAAAAAACTTTCAATTTGCGAAGAGCGTTATTTGACTTAGGCACTGCACTGATTAGCAATGAAGAGTCTAATTGAGGACACCGCACCAAGAACAACCTATAGGCGTATAGGTCGTTATTACGCCAATCTGCTTTTCGGATTCTACGTACCCTGGACTATGCTGTGGTAGCGATAGAATATAGATAGGTAACGTCTCGAGGTCGAAAAACCTTTTTTTTCCGAGGCAAGTCAGGCCTCTGGATCGATGGGTGCAAGAACGACCTATACGCGCGGCCTTATCATTCTCGGTTAGCGGGCATCGGCGCGGCGCGGCGATAGTGATGGCTCGATTTTTTGATCTCATTTTATAAAGATTTGTTTTTATTTCAGAAAAACGAGCTATTGAAATAATTTATTCTCCTCTCAAACTATCCTTTCCTCCAAAAATGTATACTTCGCATTTTGCCACCAAAATGACTGTTGGGCGTAATACGGGCCTATAAATTTAAGGGCCTATAATGTGCTAGTTACCCCTCTCTATACTCACCATCGATATTCTTTTATTTTGCGTTAATCATGCGTGATTAAAATGATTTATACTGCATATTGCCACCAAAATGACTGTTGGACGTAATAACGACCTATAAACCGCTTTTTTAAATTAACTATATTAGAGTGTAAACCCAAAATGTATCGCAAAATCTACCCGGCATCCTTCAGTAGAAGGGTTAGGTCACCCAAAAACACCAAAACAGGGTACCTGCATAGAAAAGTCTGCGCAGTACATCAAAAACAAAACTTTGAATGCGTTTTTCTCAAAACGCGGTCTCCAGTTATAGGTTGTTCTTGGTGCAATGTCCTCAATTGTTGATGCCTAAACAAAGAATCCTTTATTTACCATCGGTTGTGGAGTCAGAGAGATTTCCACCGGCAGATGTTGCTCCAGATTCTCTGTCTGAGCTACCGCGAACACCAGAATCAGCACTACAAGAGCCACGATCTCCCGCTGCAGGGACCAGGCAAACATTGGTGCTCATTCCGTTTACCGTTTTGGCACTGGCTCCTCCACAGAGCGATACTGAGGCAAGACTCTCTTGATCAGAGAGGCAACCTGCCGCAGATAACTGCCGGCGAGCCTGCAAAAACACAACAGAACCATAAATAAACGAAAAAATGTGGTGGCTTGATTTCACAAGTGCATAAATTGTAAAATACAATGGACTTTTGCACAATTTTCAGTTGCATAATTGCGCAATTGAACTTAGCAGCCAGCTGAGATAAGATAAAATAATAGAAATTTATTTGTTATTTGAACATAAAAGGCTGGCACAAACTTATCAAACTTTACTTTCCTAAATTAAAACCTTTGGCAGATAAAAAGGAAAGAAACTTTAATCACATTTCATATCATTATAGTTAAGAGACTTAGTTCTTGAGATCATCAGAAATATAATTTGTTTTGCTCCCCTTTCTTGATTTTCAAAACTTAACGATAAAGTCAACTTTTAAGGGGATTTGTGACAGACTTTGGCTGGAAAACAGAATGGACCATGAGTATTCCTAACAGAGAATGGCAAAACAACAGTAAGGTCGCAACTATAATAAAACTAATGAAGCCCGTAGGTATCTTGATTCTGACGAGTCATACTTTAAGCTCTTGTTTAACATGGTAAAGAAAAGCGAACATATTAAATGACTAAGAATTTTCACAGAATGTATTTTTGATACAAAAGGGAGATCAAAGAAACTTTACAAATTGAAATTGCATTGTATTCCATAGCAAATTAAGCACCTATGGTAAGGATTTTCTTTACAAATTGCTACATATCGACGGCTCAAGTCTGCAATCACATATCTCGTTTGCTGTGTCTGAAAATCTCCGCTTCTATGCTATTTTTTTAGAGGAGAACAAAGTGGCATCATTCCTTAAAGTTTATGCAGAATTTTTCTCACACAGAGAAGACAAATCACGGTAGTTTTAAAGAATTGCTGTTGAGTAGTTTTCCGTTTAAAAAATAAAGTATGACAGGAAGTCTGCGACGCCGCAAACCAAGTTATGCGACTGCCGATTTACACCCACGATACATATTTCCACCAGTTTCACTATCAATCTGTGGCTGCTAACTGCGACAAACAACATTAGTCATTACTGGAAAACTATACATAAATTTTTACAACAAATTTCGATGGCTGCAGCCGTAAAATGCGTATCTCAGATTGTGATGTTGTAAGTCTCTACTCATGTTTTATTTTCTTTAAAGGAAATCTAAACAACGATTTTTATTGAAATTTTTTGTGTATGTTCTTCACATCTTGAAATTCTTGGAGAAAAAAAAATACAGTAACTTTACCTCTAAAAGTAGCTGTTCTTTGAGATCAAGCTGTGCAGCCAAACTTAGACTACGCTCTGCTTCATCTCTTGCATGCCGCAGAAGACTCCACCGCTCTCTTTCTCGTTCTGCTCTTTCTTGTGCTAATTGTTCTTCACTTTCACGCATCCTCTGTTTTAATGAAAAATCATAAAATATTAATCTACAGTATAGACAGGAACTCTGGAGTAAAATATACATACTCTACTGTTGATTGTATTTCTAATTGATACTTTAGCGCCAATAAACTTGCAAGAATGAATCAGTTGCGCAAGTCACGGAATCGTGTATTGATGGTTTAGATTACAAATAATCAGGGTATTTACAAAAATTTAATTTCAATTTTTTCCTGAATTTGTCTAATATTTCAAATGAAATTTTCTGATTTAAAACTTGGAAAACTACGGAGGATGGAGTAAAAAAATTTACCTGCTCAAAACTTCTGATAAATTCCCTGAGTTCCTTCTCCTTGTCACCCAAAGTACCATACAACTGTTTCATTTGATTAAGCAGATCAAACTTTTCAGCTTTCAGCCTTTTGCGGTCACTTTTCAGAGCTGAAAGAAAATTAAAAAGCATAAGCAATATTTTTTTTTCAAACCTAAACTCTGCGGTATGTAGATTAGCAGATAGACATGGTGAGTATAAAAACTGCTGCTCAGTGTAGCCATAAATTGATAACCAACAGAAAATATACCACCAGTTTTTCCCATTAAATTTCATCCATTCACTCTTTTTGAGGAAAATTTAAAACCGATTCTACGCAAAATTTGAACCAGCAGGTAGTCAGGTAGAGGCAGGGCCATTAGTCCAGGCGCCTGGTAAGTCTACCTGGAATTTTGGGTACACAGCGATTTTTTTGGCCTACTTTATGTTTTTTGGGTCGCTGAATCCGAATCTGAAGTTTCCGCACGCGTATCTGGTGAGCATTTTCCGCTATTTTGAAAAAATGGCCTAAAAAGGCCTTTTTTTGCGGTTTTTTTGATATAGCGGCTACGGATGAGGAAAAGTCCCGGATTTAGCTAATGTTTTGAATAGCTGACAAAATTTGGAAGAAAATGGTATATGAATATGCTAGGTTTGCTCAAAAATTGAGGAACCTCGGATTTCGGAACTTTAGAACGCTTCGGAACTTGGCTGACCGCGGCGAGCCGGATCGCGCGTTGACGGGTGCGCCGCGAAAACGTGAATAGGCGCGATGTTCACGATGCTGTATCTTCCTCAATTTTTAAGCAAACCTAACATATGTATACACCATTTTCTTCCAAATTATGTCAGCTATTCAAAACATTAGCTAAATCCGGGACTTTTCCTCATCCGTAGCCGCTATATCAAAAAAACCGCAAAAAAAGGCCTTTTTAGGCCATTTTTTCAAAATAGCGGAAAATGCTCACCAGATACGCGTGCGGAAACTTCAGATTCGGATTCAGCGACCCAAAAAACATAAAGTAAGCCAAAAAAAATCGCTGTGTACCCAAAATTCCAGGTAGCCTCATTTTTAGCTACCAGGCGCCTGGACTACATAGAAAGAAAGGGGAAGACTTTAAGCTATTTTGACAGGAAAATTTGGAGCTCAAAGCCAAGCAGAGACCACAGCGATTTCAAAAATTGGTTCAAAGAGATGGCCAACTGTTATCCCTGGTAGGTATTATTATACAGTGTAGCCGAATGGTAATTAGCGATGGTATGTAAACAAGAAAGAGGTATACTTCACAGAGCGCTTTTTGGGCATTGAATCTTTCTGAAGCTATTATGCTCCTCAATTCCACTGTAGTGCCTCATTGAATTTTTAAAAAAAACTTCCAAAATCTCTCAAACAATATCCGTTTACCAAAGTCAAAAATACATGAGAAGATGATAAAAAGACCAAGGATTTAAAAAAATTCCTAAAAACTGCAAAAAATGACAATTTTTGGGAATAAATTAGCTTAAGAACAAGTTGTAGACCACTTGTTTCCTCGTTGATTTTGCTGATGAGATATCAGCAAAATATTTATAAGATATGAAAGATAACTGACGCTATGTAATTTTCAAGTCCCTCCGAAAATTTTTGCTGGGCAACCATTGCAGAACATTGCAAAAAAATCTGAAATGCAAACCTGTTGTTGATATCAGCACACAGCTGAATTCAGAGGGAGGAGGATACCTAAACCTTAAACTGATCCAAAACTTCTTAAATGTGTCTGTGAATTATGAAATGACTTTTTTTCTTAAGATTTTAGATAGTAGATAGACTTTTGGGTATTGAAAATAAAAACCTCCTTTACCTGCTAGCGCTTGCTTGGCTTGACTGAGCTCTGTTTCTAAGGCTGAAATCTTTTCACTGTCATTTAGATCCTCATTGGTTGCTATCGATGATTTCGCAGAATCAACAGGCGATTTTGAACTTGAGTCAATACTATTGCATAGGTTTCCAGTAGCTATACCAGACACGGAAATTAGTTTCCGCAATTCGGCCACTTCTCTCTTGAGGCGGTCATTTTCCAATCTGAGACGTGTGCTTGCGTTACAGCTGGATTGAGCATCGTTTGAGAGGTTGGCTATATCTACATTGCTTTGATTAGATCCACCTACTGAAATAACAGAAAATAGAATAAAAATTCCAAATTTTAGAGGAGTACATAAAGAAATACACATTACAATATGATAAAAAAAGAAAAAGAAAAGCTTAGGATTCAATTTTTCTACTTGAAGGGGTTTCAAAAAAAGTAAAATTTTGGATAAGATAAGTTGGAGTTGAATAAACAAGTTGAGCGACGTTTATTGTTGTGAATCCGAGAAATGCGAAGTGGAAATTTACAAGTTAAAATGAGACAACACAAAAACTTTAAACTGATGCAAAGGAAGTAGGAAAATAGTTTTTTAGGTTGATTTTTGAAATTGCTGTTCTTGTTTTCTTTTCGGTCGTGAAGCCTCCGTGAGAAAGGGGGGGGGGGGAGAGAGAGATGGCAATTTTCTCCCTTAAAAGGTATACTCAAACTATTCCCAGTGATGACAAGCCCACGTCCACCAATCACAGCTGCCCTCGGGCAACATCCCGCGCAGAGACCACGCGTCTATACCTATAAAGATGGTACTCTTGCTGCGTGCTCATCATAAACGCCTTCATTATTTCTGTCTGCAACATGCAAGACAATTAAGCGGGGATAAGAGGCGCTAACATCATGGGCCGTTTTCTTGTCTTACAACGTCCGAAACTAAACAAATAAGGAACTACTTCTTGGGAAAAAAACATCAAATTAGAAAATAATTAGATTAGTTACTGGTACCAGAGATGAATTGGACTGCATTTGGACATAATTATGCTAAAAGTAACTAGATAGAGGTGGAAAAAAAGGAGTGTGCTCGTTAGTTGAGGGTGGTAAGAATGAGTGGGAATTATAAATCGCCAGTGACGTCAGCGGCGACGAAGGAGACGACCTTCCACGGATCCGAGTCTTTAACTCATGAGCCCGATCCACAACGCTCTTGTCACGTACCCAAGGCTCATGAGTTAGCATGTTTTGGCGCTTAGTTCCTTTTGATTTAATTTAAAAACGGACTTTTCCATTTTCCCAAAAGGAATCACGCCCATTTCTACAATATTTCTCATGCAGCTTCCACGAGCACACCCCCGTCTTCCCCACACGTCTCTAGTTCCTTTTAGCATATATACGTCCATTTTTCAATTGGGAACTACAATTTCTTGTAACTACAGTTTCTTGGGAACTACAATCTTTTTCGAAATATTATATGTCAGGGTTGCCACCAAATCTAGGAAATGAAATTGCCTGACATTTTCTCGACACATTTTGATGAAATTCCCTTGCCTCGAAAGCAGCCCCGATCAAATGTTGATATAGAAAAATTCACATAATTATGGTTATTTTTTAACACATGCTGCGCCGGATACTTAAACGCGAGGGTAAGAAAGTAAGAGACGTCGAAAGGCGCCGCGCCACTTCGCACAGACACGTGAAGAAATGAAGGCACCGAGATTCTGAGATAAAAATCCAAAAATGTAAAAGGAAGGCCAGATGGTCAAAAAGACATATTTATAGAAAGTTTTTGGACAAAATTTGTTGTTCGACACGTCAAATCCTCTGTAAGAAACAAATAAAGATGCTTATCAATTTCCCCCCGATATTTTCGTCATTTTCCCTAACATTCCAAGGTTTTCCCTGACTGTACCAACCCTGTCATGTGCCATTAGTTTTCCCACACACATTGTAAAATATGAGCCACCAAAGTAGCACAGTGCTGCCTGTTCATTATACCAAAGATTCCCGGGATAATTTCCAATTTCCTGAAGTTCGGAGAAAATTTTGGTCTTTCAAAAGTTCCGGGGGAAATACGCCCGGATGCAGTTCCGAAGACAGTCTAATTTAATATAATAAAAATCATCAAATTTGATTAAATAGTCGGTCAAACTGACGGGAAACGCCGAAATTCCAAAAAATTCCAGAAGTAGCTGAAAATTTCGGGAACCTCAAAGATTCCGATAGAAGTTTCGATCATTTAAAAAGTTTTAAAATTCAGGATTAGTTCAAGAAAAAGGTAGCTCTACTTTCCTTCTCACTCACTCTCGTGTGCGCCCGTCTTGTCGGAGAGAGCAGGAGCGACCATATTTTCTCGAACCTGAGTTTCCTTCAGAATTCGATCTCAGCGCCTGCAATTTTATAGTAAGCAACATGGACATCCTCTGACCACGCGCGGTTGCGTCTAGGCGTTGGTGGATCATGCAAAATCTTAATTGCAATATTTTTACCATGCAATTCCTACTTATTGCAATCCGTGCTACTCGGGCAGATATCGTGGTTTTTCCTCCCTTCCAGCGGGGCGATTATTGAAACTGACGGACAAAGCGATAGACAAAGAAGACGTATGGAGTATGGAGCGATCTTATTGGTTGACATGGTTGGTTCTTATAGACTAAGGAAGAAAATGATGGACTAACTGTCGGGTCTTTAGTGGGTTGCCGTTAGTTAGTCCATTACCTACCTCCTATGTCCATTGCCACCACCTGCTTTCACCAATAGGATCCCTCCAAATCCCTTTTGTCGTCTTTGTCTATAGCTTTGTCTATAAGTTTCAATAATCGGCTCGCAGGCAAACTCACCGTGATCCGATTTGCTACTTGGTCCGGGCGTCGGGGAGGCGGGTCGGACCAGCTGGAGTTGGTCCCGGAGGTGCTTCTGGAAGTTCGGGGCGGCTCCCGCGCCCTCGGACTCGCTCCTGGGCGCCGAGAGGGCGGGTTCGCTGACGTCGCTGCTGCTCAGGCTGTCCGCCGTGCTCCGCGACGACCCCGAGTCCGCGATCGCGTCCTTGCTCTGGTCGCTGTCCGCGTCGCCGTTCGACTCGGTCCTGTCCTCCCCGTTTCCGGTCCCGTTCACCGACGTCACTTCCGGTCCGGCTCGTTCCGACGTCGCTTCCGTCCGGCTTCGCTCTGATTTCGCGTCCGGTCCGTTCCGATCTGCCAAAAAAATATGCACGTATGAGTTGACGTAGTCTTCTTAATTTTTTCCCAAAAATCGATTAAATCGAAAAAATATATTATTTGCAGGAAAATCAAGGCAAAAATCGATTTCTAGGAAAAGTATTAAGCCGTTTGTTTTTCTCAAATGGACCACTAGACAAAGCCCGAATTTGAGCAATCTGATACATGTTTCTTAACCAGAATTTCCCGTAGAAAACAATTCGCACAACGAAAATTACTGAAACCAACTCCTAACGAAGATATTAGCGTTTTTATTTCACATTGGTTACGAGGAATTTGAACTGCCCGCTCACAATTAAGAAACTCAAAGCTCAACGTGAGTCAAATCGCGCACTACAACGGTTTCAGCGAGCTCCTCAATCGCGCAATGTTCATTTCCCACCATGTGTTGTTCAAACTATAGGCAATTTGCTACAGCTGAGCCAAAGCGTCAAGATTGAAGTAGCCAGATTTTTATATCGCAGAGACTGCGATGATAATGTTTAGCGCGCGATGTGAATCACGTAGAGCATCGAGTTTTCACGAGCGAGTGGTTTGAATTCACGCATCAGGAATCATCAAATATCTTTGTAAGGAGTTGATTTTGGTAATTTCCGTTGTGCGCGTCGTGTTTTACGTGAAATTTTGGTTAAGAAACATGTTTCAGAATGCTGTAATTTGTACCTTGTCTAGTGGTCCAATTTCCCCAAAAATCGGTTAAATCGATTTCGATTATTTGCAGGAAAATCAAGGCAAAAAATTGATTTCCCGGGAAAAGTATTGAGCCGTTCGTTTATCTTAAATTCTCGAGTCTCAGCAACGCTCCTCGCAAATATAAAGTACATTTAGGGCAATGGACAAAATGCTGTTTTACAAATTAAAAACAAACAAAAAAAAATGCATCCATAATTTTTTGGAGTCAACTCCGATGCGCCACTGGGAACTTAACATGAAAGTATGGAACATCGTGCAAACTGGATTTTTTTTTTTTTTAAAAAAAAGAGCAATAAAAATGTAAAAGTAAAATACAAAATTTGCAATTAGGTTACGGTGTTTTTGCTGCGCTAGAAAAAAAAAAAACACATTGGATCTAGAGTCCAGACTCTTGAAAACATCGACAAGAAAAAATACTCTTGATTCAATCAGATTTAAGCTTAAATCAAGAACCAAGCCTCTTAATTTGAGCGGATTTCGTTTTGATTCAAGCTTGAATGTGATTGAATCAAGAGTCCTTTTTCTTGTTAATGTTTTCAAGAGTCTGGACTCTAGATCCAATGTGTGTTTTTTCCAGTGCACTGGGAACTCAACATGAAAGTATGGAACATCGTGCAAACTGGATTTTTTTTTTTTTTTTTAAAAAAAAAGAGCAATAAAAGTGTAAAAGAAAAATACAAAATTTGTAATTAGGTTACGCACTGGAAAAAAAACACATTGTATCTAGAGTCCAGACTCTTAAAAACATCGACAGGAAAAAATACTCTTGATTCATCGGATTTTTGCTTAGATCAAGAACCAAGCCTCTTAATTTGAGCGGATTCCCTTTTAATTTAAGCTTAAATCCGATTGAATCAAGAGTCATTTTTCTTGTCAATGTTTTCAAGAGTCTGGACTCTAGATCCAATGTGTTTTTTTTCCAGTGTGTAAAAGAAAAATACAAAATTTGTAATTAGGTTACGGTGTTTTCGCCGTGGATGACAGTATAATTCTCACCTTGATCCGGGGTGGAATCGGTGCGGGCGGCCGGAGGGCGGTTGCGGGCCGGGACGGGGGGCGCCGGGTTGGGGTTGGGGTGGTTCGGGGGTGGCTGTGCGGGGGTGGGGTTGGCGGAGCCATTGGTGAGGTGGAGGTGCTCGTCGAGCTTCTTGCGGGTGTGCGAGAGCTCGTCGCGGATGGCCGACATCTCCTCGTTCGCCTGGTGGATCTCGCCGTCGATCCGCGAGCCCAGTTGACGGTTCTCGTCCACCATTTTTCGGAATTTATTCTGAGGACACAGGAAAAACCAGATAAATATACATAATAAAGATAAATATATATTTAATGTTCTGAAAAACAAGAGTAGGCGGCGCACTGTGGATAGAGTCGATGGAAGATGTCGGACAAAATGTGGAAACTTTAAACGCTTATAACTCCATGAACTCATTGAAAGAATGAACATGGATGTGGTTTAATGATTTTAATTTTCGCCACCGCGCCAACCGCACTGTGTTTGGTGCAATGCATGAAGTATTCATGCAGTCTTGTAGGCGCTATGAGTTTCACGCCGCGCCGCGCGCCGTGCCGACCGCTGCTAACCGCGCTACGTTTGACGCAATGCGTGAAGTATTCATGGAGTCTTGTAGGCGCTAATGTGTTTCATGCTGACCGGCGCGCCGAGGGCACCTCCTTTCCATCTCAAGTCCTCGTCATCATTGCTCTTTGCGCCGCGCCGCTCCAGGCCAAATCGCGTGCTTGGTTTCTCTCTCAACTAGACTAATGAAAGGCGCTGTCTCTTGTATCATCAAAAGACGAACAAATTAGAAATTACTATACTATACCTCTCAGGAAATGAGGGATTTTTTGCCTTTTCTCGTTTGTAATTTTTTTTCTGAATCAGACTTTTTTCTTGATACCTACATTTGAAAAAATTACAACATTTGCCGCCCCCTAAATTTGCCACCATGGGCCGCGGCCCATGTGGCCCCCCCCTAAATCCGGTCCTGGACGGAATGTCAAAGTAAAAAAAGCTATTGCGGAAAGTCAAATTCTTAGGGGCTACAGCAAAAAGGCATATAATAAAATGGCAACTAAAATAATGTCTAGAATGGAACAAGCCTCCGCCAGTCAACAAACTATGCCTTTGGAATGACTACTAGATGGTGAACCTGTAGGATCTTCACAACGCACAAATGGACTGAGTTAAGCAGAAAAGGACCAACCCACATTTTGGAAAAAATTGAGTTATGAGCGTGGTTTTGAACTCAACCACTGCCAATCTATCGCCAAAAATTCAAAGTTTTTGTCGGAGCAAATTTTGCAGAAATAGAACTTGAAGTTTATCTTTTACATTGAGTCTTATGCAAGAGCCAAACTTCAAACCTCTTTTTCTCGGTTCGATCCCGATGTGACTTATGGTTCCTTTCTGTTTAATTCCGTCCAAATAGGGGTTTTCAAACTGGAACTAATTATTTAATGTCTCAGACATTTCTACACGAAATTCCTTGGAAATCTCCAAATATGATCTATGATATGTGCCAAACGAATCGGTTACCTTCAAATATCGTCGGGTCGACGATCTTTGAAAGGTAACAGTCAACAATTCCATTTTACGAGCCTCTTGGGAGCATTCAGTTTCAGCGGGAAGAAGAGTTATGTGTTTATCGCTCATGGATTAGTTGTGAAGCGGGAAGTGAATGGGCACCTAAGTGAACCTAACTTTGATCTTCGTTTTATCTAGAGACAAGGAGCGTCCTTCTACGATTCTCTTGAAACAGGATTTATCGGCCATTCTAGAAGTATGGTTCGTTTATCGGCCATTCTAGAAGGGTGGTTCGTTAACGCTAGGGAAAAGGTCTACAGATTGGAAGTGAAGCTACTAAAAGCATGTCCGAACGTGTATTTTGTTCGCATTAGGCTTATCTGCAGAATTCAAATTAGACCTTGCACAAAATTAGACTTACAGTTTTCAGACATGATGCTTTTGAGCGTGCACATCTTCATCGATCATCTAAGGATATAAATTAACCTTATGTTAGCACACACATAAGATTTATCTGTAGACATTATTTTGATGGCCATTTATTATTTTACTTTGACATGTTAAGTGCAGTCCAATAATGGTGGACTTTTTATGGAAGCTTTTTTTCTGATAGGTCCTCTGTCCATCAATTTAAAAAACACATTAAGTGGCGAAGCTTAAGAGTCGGAAAATTTAATTTTCCTGAACACTACGTTGCATTAAAATTAAAACAGTTAGGCTGTGGCCAACTCGAGAAAGAACTGGGACTTTCCGATAGTCGGTAGAAACTTTTGAGGCCATATTCATCGTCATTTCTTATAAAATGATTCTGAAACGCTTTCAGTATTTTAAAGGTTTAATTAATAATGGAGAATTTGCACACACAAATTTTATTGTTTTAACTGAGAGCGCCTCATGAGCTGAGTTCGCAGTATTTTTTATAATTTTTTTCTGGTACGGGAAATTGGAGAAAAATTTATTTAAAAGTGAAAAAATGTGCCACCTTATGACGTCATCTGGCGGTATTTCCCATTTAAACGCATGTATTTTAGCAGATTTGGTTATTTAGCCATATTTCCTCCGATAATTGTTCAATTTGGAAACCAAGGATACCCTCGCACTCAGTTTTCCTGGTAGTATCATTTTGAAGAAGAAATTTACAAAATTTCAGACACTTGCAAATTCTCTATTCCGAAAAAAATTAATGAATTTCAAGTTTCGTGAAATTTCTTCGCCTTTTGAAACCCTTTTCATCTCTGCTTATAAGGGAGATAACACAGTAGAGTACCTATATTAAGAGAGTATGGCCGTTGGGCCCCATGGAGAGGCTTTGGACCCAAAAATGGCGGTGCTTAGTTTTGGTTTTTGAGGGTGGGAGGGGGGTCATTGCCAACTTTTGACGGTTATCACCAACCGCACTTGCTGCCACCCTTACTACATTTAAGATAATTTTTCTCGAAAATTGCAAACGATTAGCCGTATAAATATGAAAAGAAGTCGAAATAGTGCATTTGGGTAAATTTTTTGTTACGATAAGCAAAAAAAACTACATTTTGAGTCATTTTGCATTACATTGACTTATGGCGTCCGCCATTTTTGGGTCCTCAGGGCTCCATCCAGCCTAAGATGGCTGAGCTAATCAGAAGTGGTAACATCTGTGGCCATACTATCTTAATGTAGGTACTCTATAACACAGTGAGGTCTCTGAAATTATGGTCACTGCTAGGGGTTACCCAAAAACGGACTCGATTTCCGGTTGAAAGTGGGAGAAAGTTTTGTGTATGAACTCACTTGAGCGTCGACAAGGAGCCGTTTCATGAGCGCCATGGACGTCTGGAGGACGAAGTCTTGCCGGGAGGATTCCTCGGGCCCATTTTCCTCCGCGGTCAAACATTGGTCGGCCACAAGGGTTGCCGCGATCTCCTCATTGAGACACTCGAGCACCGTAATCGCTGCAACAAAAACCAAAGTAAAAATCAATTAGCGTATTATCGACGAAAGGTATCAAGCAGACGGTCATTTCGACGCTTGAAATTTCTGATATGTTCCGGATCTTTTGCATTTTCCGGAACTTTCTCGGAACTTTTGAAAAATCTGATTCCTTTTGAATTTTTCAGATAATTGTGTTCGCAATTTCACCTAAGTTTCTGAAATTTTCAAGGAAAAATATATTCATATATTTTCTCGAAAGTAAACATTTTATTGAATTCCGGAACTATTGAGATTTTCCTGAATTTTTCCGGGAACTCTTGAAATTCCCGAAATGTTCCGGATCTTTTGCATTTTCCGGAACTGTCTCGGAACTTTAGGAAAATCTAAAAGGAGTCCCGGAACTTTCAACGGTCAGGGAGTGGGAGACATCGGAAAAAAAAAGTTCCGGATCTCAGAAATGACGGACATAGAAAGGGAGCACTGTACCTGACATAAGGGCGTAACTATACATTGAGATGAGCCCAAAAAAACATTGAAATATATGGAGGACAGGGTTCATTACAGAGTGTAGTTATGCCCTTATGTCAGGTACAGTGCTCCCATTTCATGTCCGTCAAAATTTCTGAGATCCGGAACTTTTTTTTCCAATACATCCCACTTCATGACCGTCGAAAGCTCCACAATTCCTTTTAAATTTTTTCATAAGTTCTGAGATAGTTCCGGATATTCCAAAAAATACGGCACATTTCGAGAATTTCAAAAGTTCCGGGCAAAATTCAGGAAAATCTCAAAAGTTCCGGAATTCGGAACTAGTTCCGGGAAATGGGAGCACCGGTCAGGTAGGCGACGATTTGACTTACATCCCCACCCGAAAATATTAAGATATCGGTTGAAATCCGGCATCGATGCCATTCTCGCTGGAGAAGGTGCGACGGATATATCTGCCAATAAATAAACTTCCCAGACACCAGGAGCCGAAATATTAGAACTCGGTGCTTTGTCCGCCGTTGCCATTTAACGCGAAATCTCAGGATTTCCAACGAGTTCCGGTTGCGGTCTGAGCACTATCCGCGTCGTGCGGTTGCGGAACGAACATGACAAAGGCGTTGTCTGCCTCTGCGAAAAGGTGGGTAACGCGAAGGGCTTCGCTCGCGGAATTACTGTTATTACCGACAACGACGATATTTCATCCCGATCTTCCGCCGCGCTTGGTTCCTGCATGGGCTTTGCTTTCCTTCCCCCAGGCTCCGGGTCACAAGTTCGAGAACTAGGTCTCGCTATCTTTAAAACTTTACACCGAGGTTTTTCCTACACTGAGAAAATGATACGGTTAAAATTACCGAGTTATAATGGAGATGTTGCATGTGTGAGGAATTTGCGATTTGACTGTTGATTCTTATGTAAAAGTTCGCGAGAAACACGATGGTGCCACTGGTTTTCTCTGAAATCAACTCCCAAGCTCAAAAAAAGCTCTCAAGTTGAGGCCAAAATGGAGGGGATATCCCACGCTATCCTGAGAGTCCACCTCTGCATCAAGACGAACTCTCCATGCAAAGATAGGGAGCAAATACAGTAGCAATGATGCCGTGTGTCAGTTTTAGAGTCTCTAAATAAAGTGGCAGCCCTGTCAATGTATTTGCTCCCTATCTTTGCATGGAGAGTTTGTATTGATGTAGAGGTGGACTCTCAGGATAGCGTGGGATATCCCCTCGATTTTGGCCTCAACATGAGAACTTTTTTAGAGTATGGGAGTTGATTTCAGAGAAAACCAGTGGTACCATCGTGTTACATAAGAATCAACAGTCAAATCGCAAATTCCTCACACATGCAACATCTCCATTGTGAGCAAGGTTATGGCACGCTGCGGCACGGCGCGGTGTGCTGCCCGCTCGAAACGCGCACTGACGCCTACAAACCTAAGGGGATACTTCAAGCATTGCGCAATGCGTGAAGTAGTCCCTTAGGTTTGTAGGCGCCAGTGCGCGTTTTGCGCCGAGTTTGTTTTGATGTGGAGGTGGACTCTCAGGGTAGCGTGGGATATCCCCTTCATTTGGGCCTCAAGTTGAGAGCTTTTTTTTAGCTTGGGAGTTCATTTCAGAGAAAACCAGTGGTACCATCGTGTTTCTCGCGAACTTTTACGTAAGAATCAACAGTCAAATCGCAAATACCTCACACATGCAACATCTCCATTCAATTTTTTCCAAGAAAGAATTGCGGGGGGACTTGCTTTTCTACAAGACTTGGCACTGCCGATGGACGCAAAGGCGAAGATTTTGAGTATCCGATTAGGGTGGAGCTTGTGAAATTTACCATCCTCAGCGGATCACATCGCGTTACACACACTCGTTACTCCGTAACTCGGTTCGTAACTCCGCGCAACTGCCAGCGTGAATAATTCCTCGCTAACGAATACCCTACCGCCGAAGTATGAGCTTCGGCCCCACAGATAATTGGACGCCGGGCCTCATACATATGCTCCGGATCACAGAGAGTAAATCGATTCGAACCTTCTCGTCAATCGCAGCTTCTACTCGCGTCAATTCGCGAGGATTCGAAACCGGAGTTTATCAACATGACCGCGAGAGAGGCGCTTAATCCTGGTGGACTGACGAAATTGGATCTTGCGTAGTGGCGCATCGTGTTTTGCGATAAATCGATTGATCTCTCATTTAAACCTATTAAAAAGTATCGACAAATAGGATGTGATATTAGTACTTGTGAATAAACAATGAGGCCCCCTGGCCGCTATGCGGTTCAACCTTCAGAGGGCGCTTCGTGCTCTCGTAGGCTCGCTTCGACAAAAGAACGACCAAAAGAATGACAATTTTTAATACTCAACTCTCATTTGTCCAATCTCTTTCTGGGTAGGAGAGATTGGAGAATTCGAACGGCACACGGTGGATCGAGTCAATGGGAGAGGTCGGACAAAATGTGAAAATTTTAAATGCTTTTAACTCCATTTATGCCAAACTTTGAGGTTCTGAAAGTGGTTTCATTGGTTTTCTCGTAAAATTGTCTTCTTTTAGCACCCCTTAGATTTAAAAATGGGACGAAAAAAACATCAAAATTCGCAGATTTTGAAAACAATTTCATATCCGACCTCTCTAATTGACTCGATCCACTGTGCGGTAGCATTACTGTAGAAGCATGTATGGAAAGGGGGGGTTGGCAAAAGAGGGGTGTTTTCGACTTAACGGCAGGGGTCCGCACTCCCGTCTGCATCAGATAACCCGGGGGCGTCCGTTTCTCATTTGGAGACAATTGCCTGTCGATAGCCGCAAAAATCATGAAAATCGGCCCGGTAGAACGCTGGAACTAAGCGTTACCAGATGCGTAAATTCAGGAGATCTCGGAGCTAGCTATCTTCTAGAAAAGTTCATGCGGACAGCTCGTTGCTCTTTCCTGCGCTCGGCTGTGGAGTTGTGTGGTTTCTGCTCGAAACGGGATAAGTCTTTGCCCGTAGACGACGGGAGACGCGGAAGGGATCCCTTCTGACCCTTGGGCCGGGCGCCGAGCGTGAACTTTGATTACGACTTTCTTCTCGACTCCGAGACTCTGACCTGCGCCTCCCGGTTTACTTTCACTCTCGAGCGGCTCCCAGCTATTCCGGTAAAATTGAATTAGGATTGTCCGCCCCCACTCCCGCGCTATGGAAAAAGGGCTTTTGAAATTTCGGACGGCGCCAGATTTCCCTCCATAAAATACAAGTCCCTAAACACTGGAAAAAAAAAACACATTGAATCTAGAGTCCAGACTCTTGAAAACATTGACAAGAAAAATACTCTTGATTTAATCAGATTTTTGCTTCAATAAAAAGGAAATCCGCTCAAATTAAGAGGCTTGGTTCTTGATTTAAGCGAAAATCCGATTGAATCAAGAGTATTTATTCTTGTCAATGTTTTTCAGAGTCTGGACTCTAGATCCGATGTGTTTTTTTTTTTTTCCCCCAATGTAAAATACAAGTCTCCAAATAGCAAAAGGAGCTCTCGCGCGTGTGGGGGCGATTTGCGATTTAGGTGCTGATTCCTGCGTAAAATTTTGCGAGAGACATGAAGCACTGGTTTTCTCTGAAAGGGAGCTCAGAAGCGTCTAATCGGAGAATTTCATTGAAAGGAACCTCCGTCCTGTGCAGGGCCTAATTTAGGGGGTGGCCACTTTGACCGCGGCCCATGGTGGCAAATTTAGGGGGTGGTAAATGTTGCAATTTTTTCAAATGTAGGTGTCAAAAAAAATCGGATTCAGGGAAAAAATTACAAAAGAGAAAAGGCGACAAAATCTCTAGAGAGTTAAAATATAGTAATTGCTCATTTGTTTGTCTTTCGGTGACACAAGAGACAGCGCCTTTCATTAGACTGGTTGAGAGAGACGCAATTTGGCCTGAAGCGGAACGGCGCAGAGAGCAATGATGACGAGGGCTTGAGATGAAAAGGAGAAGCCCTCGGCGCGGTGGTCGGCATGTGACACATATTAGCGCCTACAAGAATGCATGAATACTTCACGCATTGCGTCAGACACAGTGCGGTCAGCAGTGGTCGACGTGACTCGCATAGCGCCTGCAAGACTCCATGAATACCTCACGCACTGCGTCAAACGCAGTGCGGTCAGCAGCGGTTGGCGTGAAACTCATACTGCCTACAAGACTGCATGAATGCTTCACGCATTGCGTCAAAAACAGCAGCAGCGGTCGGTGGGAAACGCTTAACGCCTACAAGACTGTGAGGATACTTCCCGCATTGCTCCGAACACAAAGCGGTTGGTGCGGTGGCGGAAATTAAAATTATTAAACCACATTCATGTTTATTCATTCATAACTTTTGCGTTCATTTCTCATTAACGAAAGGCCTTGTCCACACAGAGATAGGTTTTCGGAACTTAACTTTTGCGCGAAGTTCCGGGAACTTTTGCTAGTGTTGACAGGGCTTTCACAAAAAATGTGCCCAACACGAGTAAACGCATCTTATGCACCCCTCCTCCTCCGGCACGTTCACTTAATGGTTTGTATCGATGTTTCAAAACGAATGAGAAGGGAGCGGCAAAATACAGGCGGCCCATGGGCGGCAAGTAGGTAAATCCGACCCTGGTCCTGTGTCAAATTGCCACGAATCATCTAAAAGACTTTTAGAAATCGTTTGGATGAATAAAAATCGACCAATTTCATTTCAATTACATAAACAGGGTATTTTTCATTTTCATGTTAGGCTAAAGTTAGGAAAGACAGCCGTAAGTGATATCTTCTGTATGCTTACGCGGTTGCGTTATGGACCGCTCACAAAATACACATTTTCAGGTTAGACATTGGCAGAAAGAGGGCGACACTTTACTTCAAAGCGCTGTTTTCATTGGCTCTCTGGTGGAATAATGTCACATACGGCTGTTTTGCCGGAAACTACGTCATTTTTTGCGCACTTACGGCTTTCTCATGTGTTCCGTTTTCATTAAAATCAGACGAATTTTGCTGTCCTAACTATTTCAGTGATATAGTCTAAAAGAGATTAGACGAATTTTGAAGGAAACTCGATTTCGAAAATTTGGCACTAACTGCTGCTCTCTATGCTATCACGGCAGTAGAGCCCCTCTCTCTTTCGTGGAGCACTGGAAAAAAAAAACACATGGATCTAGAGTCCAGACTCTTGAAAACATTGACAAGAAAAAATACTCTTGATTCGATCGGATTTTTGCTTGAATCAAAACGAAATCCGCGTAAATTAAGAGGCTCGGTTCTTGATTTAAGCTAGATTCTAATTCAATCGAGAGTACTTTTTTTTGTCGATGTTTTTAAGAGTCTAGACTCTGGATCCAATGTGTTTTTTCCAGTGCTCGTTTTCATGAAAATCAGATGAATTTTGCAGTTTTAACTATTTCAGCGATTGCATCTAAAAGAGATTAGACACATTTTGAAGGAAACTCGATTTTAAAAATTTGGCACTAACTGCTGCTCTCTATGATATCACGGCAGTAGAGCCCCTCTCTCTTTCGTGGAGCACTGGAAAAAAAAACACAATGGATCTAGAGTCCAGACTCTTGAAAACATTGACAAGAAAAAGGACTCTTGATTCAATCAGATTTAGGCTTAAATCAAAAGGAAATCCGCTCAAATTAAGAGGCTTGGTTTTTGATTTAAGCTAGATTCTGATTGAATCAAGAGTACTTTTTCTTGTCGATGTTTTTAAGAGTCTGGACTCTAGATCCAATGTGGTTTTTTTCCAGTGAATGTCACTTACGGCTCTTTCACCTGCAACTACGTCATTTTTGCGCACTTACGGCTTTCTCGTGGGTCTCGGTTTCATTAAAATCAGATGAATTTTGCAGTTTTAACTATTTCAGTGATTTAGTCTAAAAGAGATAAGACGAATTTTGAATGAGACTCGATTTCGAAAATTTGGCACTTACTGCCCTCTTTGCTATCACGGCAGTGGAGCCCCTCTCCTTTTCTTGAAAAGTCACATTTAAATCAGCGATTTTCCCGCTCACCACGGCAACGCGCGACGGACCATCTGCGCGGGTCACCGCGAATTATTACAACGGAAACATATCAGCGCTTTTTCATTTTTTCCCCGCTGCGAACCCTTTGAAAGGGCCCATCCTCGTCGTTTCCCTCTTTCCAGAAACGGACGCCCCCGGGTTATCTGATGCAGACGGGAGTGCGGGCCCCTGCCGTTAAAAGTCGAAAACACCCCTCTCCTGCCAACCCCCCCCCCCCCTTCGATACATGCTCGTACAGCAATGCTGCCGCACAGTGGATCGAGTCAATTAGAGAAGTCGGACATGACATTTTTTACAAAAACTGCGGATTTTGATGTTTATTTCGTCCCATTTTTAATTTAAGGTGATTCAATAGACGCCATATTTTGTATCAGAACGGCATACGATATATCGCATCAATTGGTTCCATTTTCTCAGCTACTCGTCATTTTTCTCCAATTTTGAGATCGCAATTCTGTTGTCAGGAGACTAAATCACTCACTTACCAATTTTAACAAAGAAATTCAACGTAATAAAAGCGTGATTTTTTTAGAGAGAAAACATCGCATTCGATACTGATATCGAAACTGCACTAGAAAGCGATATTTTCTCTCTAAAAAAAACCACGCCCTTATTACGTTGCATTTCTTTGTTAAAATTGGAAGGTGATTGCTTTAGTTTCCTGACAGTAGAATTGCCATCTCAAAATTGGAGAAAAATGACGAGTAGCTGAAAAAATGGAACCAATTGATGCGATATATCGCATGCCGTTCTGACACGAAATAAGGCGTCCATCGAATCACCTAAAGGGATGCTACAAGAAGACAATTTTACGAGAAAACCAATGGAACCACTTTCAGAACCTCAAAGTTTGGCATAAATGGAGTTAAAAGCATTTAAAGTTTCCAAATTTTGTCCAACCTCTCCTATTGACTCGATCCACCGTGTGCCGTTCGAATTCTCCGGAGGGAGCGCAGGAAAGAGCAACGAGACGTCCGCATGAACTTTTCTAGAAGATCATCCGCATGTAGTCTGAAAAATTCTGAAAATCTCTTTTGCACATTGCAACAACCCGCACTTCCACCTACGGTATTGCTACGTGATCCCTTTGACTTCTTTGTCTATCATTACAAATTCTAGATCAGTTTCAAAATTCAGCCCGCAGACGAAAGAACGTAACCGCATTCCGGTGACGTGGCGAGCTTTATGATATCATCACCTCCCGGCCAAAGTATCACAAACGCCATGCGAAGTTTCAAAATGTCCGCCGCCATTTTATATTCTTACAGAGAAATTGTTCAACGAAGCTGTCCGTAAATTTCCATGAATTTTCTTTGTGCTGCCAATAGAATTCAGAGAAAGCTTCAAACAGATTCAACCATAAATATCTCTGTAAAAAAAAAGAAGAAAAAAAGGGGGGAATGGCGTCGAAAATGGCGTTTGAAACGTCGCATGGCGTTTGTGACACGTTGGCCGGAAAGTGACGATATATCGATTGATCTGACTTGATCTACCAATGGGAAACGATCGATAAACAGGGTGCTCGCAACGAACACCTCACTGGAAAAAAAACGCATTGGACCTAAAGTCCAGACTCTTAAAAACATCGACAAGAAAAAATACTCTTGATTAAATCAGATTGAAGCTTAAATCAAGAACCAAGCCTCTTAATTTGAGCGGATTTCCTTTTGATTTAAGCTTAAATCTGATTGAATCAAGAGTCCTTTTCTTGTCAATGTTTTCAAGAGCCGGGACTCTAGATCCAATGTGTTTTCTTTCCAGTGAGCTTAATATTCGATTCTTTACCAAGGCTTCAATTAAGGAAATATCGATAGTCAATCATTCATGCCTCGCCACTGCTACATTCCAACGTTCAAATTTTACGCGTTCAGAACCTTTTTCGCAATTTGACAACACCGCATCGTGCAGACGGAAAGGCGGGCGTAGGCGTAGGATCGGGAAGAATTATGTCGACAAGTTTTATCGGGGACCCCTTTTCCCCGTCGAAATCCCCCATTTTTGTTTTATCTCAGAATTTCCATGTCGCGTCGAGCGTAAAATATATAGGCCCCTCTGAGAAAAAGCAGTAAGTGGGTTCCGAAGGGTTCCTCAGAATCCACAAGGATGCATGGTAATCAGAGCTCACGGTGGTGTGCACTTACTGTTGTCTACCAGAGGAAACGTGTTCGTTGAGTCTCGGATAGTGCATTTTCGTCACCTGCTTAGGTTTAGTCTTATTCGTTGGAATTTTTGTGGACACGGTTTTTATCATAAGACATTTGGAATCAGAAGGCAGGGCAGGGTGTCTACTAAAACAGGCAAGCCAAAAATCAGTACTTTTACAGTACTTTTTCAGTAAATTCCCAAAAAATTCAGAACTTCCTCAATGCAAAAATTCAGTACTTTTTCAGTGCCTCCATTAAACGAAATTCGAAAAATGTCAAAAATTGGAATTTCTCGCTCAAATTGAGACAAAAATGACCAAAAAATGAGAAAAATCCGGATCTTTTGCGGAATTTTTGCACTTTTCCAGTACTTCCGGACCCCCCCCCCCCTTAAAAATTGGTACTACTTCCGGACTTTCCGGACTTGTAGACACCCTGCAGAAGGTCAGCAGCGGGGTGCGTTGCCTAAAATGCTGGGACACCCTATATTATGGGGCATGATTTCGTACCCCATTTGGTTCATTCCGGGTATTTTCCGATTATTATCTCTTCCCGATGAAGGTCGTTGTGCATGACAGCTCGTCAAGTCGAAAAAATCTCAGAGCTCGACCCTAAGCTGCCTCCGTAGAGGCTCCACACAATTTTGCAAGGCTGATTGAATAAACCGATGTTGAAACCTTCCGAATCCATTCCTCGATGACCCCTGGAGTCCATACGAATGCCAATAACTCGTGGCTCATGAGATAATCGAAATGTTCCGTTTTAGTATCGAGCGATTCAAATTAACCGACATTAAGATGCGCTGCGCGAACGGTATTACTTTCCGAGCCCGCGCTCATCATCGATCTTCGAATTCCCATCTTTCACGCATGCGCGTAATTGGAACCGGCGTTTTCGATACCTCCGGCTTCCTTTTTTGGACCTCGGGAGGCGTTCACCTGCCCGCGATTTCAGCCGCAACCGCTTGGTTTATTCAGATTTACTGCCCTTCCACGGTAGAACGTCGTATGGGCCTTTGATTGCTGCCAAGTTTCCTCCAAATTATCGGGAAAGTTGTAAAGCGCTTTTCCTAGAGTACCAGTGGCAAGGCGTGAATGATCGATTATCGATATCTCCCCATTTGAAGCGATGGTAAAGAGCCGATTATTAAGGTGTTCGTTGCAAACACCCTAATAATCGATCCTTTTCTGTATCGTTATCTTCAATCGTTAATCTCCTTACACTTACGGATAGTTTAGGACTTGAAAATTTGGAAAAAATTCAACCACATTCGAGGTTTTCACGAAGTATCACGGGCACTATTCCTTAAAAGAGTCAGTTTCCACGGTGTCTACTAAAACTGACTTACCAAAAATCAGTACTTTAACAGTACATTCCCAAGAAATCCAGTACCTCCTCAACAGAAAAATTCGGTGATTTTCATTCCTCCATTTGACGAAACTCTAGAAATTTTAAACATTTGAATTTCTCAATCATATTGCGACATAAAAGACAAAAAATGAAAAAAATTCCGGACCTTCTTACGAAATTTCCGCACTTTTTCAGTACTTCCGGACCGCCCTTAAAAATTCAGTACCATTTCCAGGCTTTCCAGAAATTCCGGACTCGTAGACACCCTGGCTTCACTGTACACTGAAAAAAAACACACTGGATCTAGAGTCCAGACTCTTGAAAAAATTGACAAGAAAAAGATGATTCAATCTCATGACTCATGATTCAATCAGATTTTTGATTAAATCAAAAGGAAATACGCTCAAATTAAGAGGCTTGATTCTTGATTTAAGCTTAAATCTCATTGAATCAAGAGTCCTTTTTCTTGTCAATGTTTTCAAGAGTCTGGACTCTAGATCCAATGTATTTTTTTTCCAGTGTAGGTTAAACTGCGGATATAATTCTGTGAAAATTTAGCGGAAAAAGTTCCCAACTTTGCAACACTCAAATGTTGATGTGGAGTTTTCGCTCAGCACGACGGATTAGCGACCGATCCACGCGCGCGTTCGAAGGATTGATTTACGATCAAGCGGACATCACTAAATATCGCGGAATTAATGTAACGCCGGCTATCGTCGACTTCGATCCACGAAAGCTCATAAATCTAATGGAACTTGGTTTTCATGCCATCCTGAAACGTTACTAAGAATTTGATTGTTAAATGGGTCTGTTGCGATAGTCACAAAATGGAGCTTTCATGTTTGGAACCTTTACATTCGGAACAATAGATGGGTTATTGTTGTTAAGCTGATCAGAGAATCGCATTTTAAGGATTAAAGCGATTTAATCATTGAACAATATACATTAGCAAAATATAATGAGATCAGGGTGTCTACTAAAACAGATTGATAAAAAATCATTACTTTCACGGTACTTTTTCAGTTTATTCCCAAGAAATTCGGTACCTCCTCTAAGAAAAAATTCAGTACTTTTCTAGTACCCTCATTTGACGAAATTCGAAAAATTTCAAAGATTTGAATTTCGCTCTCAGACTGCGACAAAAATAACAACAATTCCTTGAATGCTTTTCAATCCGTGCGTAATGCGTATGCTTCAAATAGCGCAAACTCACTCCTGCATAATTATGAGCATTGAAACCTTATCTATATCTGCACATAGATTAAACAATAGAGCTATGTATGTGGAACACAAAGCAAAGCAAATGTTGATAATTGAGGATTAAAATTCTAAAAATTAAACCCATCAACATTACTGCGAACAAACGGTTAATGAGAATGGTCGTAGCTCATTTAAAATAAGGAACCTTGGAAATTAGAATATCAAACGCTATGATTGGTACAAAGTCACTGACCATTAAACCCGTGAGGAAGACGAGAGTTTCAAACCGGAAAAAATTACCCTTGCATAGTAATGCAAAGTTACACTCGACGAATTGTTTTTCGATACAGAAGGAGCACGAATGGCCTGTGTCACACTATCAAAGCTAGCAATCAAAATATCAAGGTTGGGTGTCGTGATTGGCTTATTCGATGACTTGGATCAATCACAGCACTTGACCTTGACATTTTGATGGAGTATTTTGATAGTGTGACACAGGCTTTTTGATGCGGTCATCATTGCTGCTCAACTCAAAACTACTCTCGACTCAACGCCCCGCCCCCCTCCTTCCACCCAAATGTGACTTTTGCGTTTCTTCTAAACTCGGTCTATTGAAGTTAGTACCCTTTTGTAACAAAAAAAAAAAAAAAAAAAAAAAAAAAAAAATAGACGAGTTCTCATTCATTTCTATCGACCCTCAAACTTTCAATCGAGTCAAATTCCTCTGCAAAAATACGCCTCTTCACATCGACAGAGCTACCGACGCGTGTAATTGACTATAGAATTCCAGCTTCGAGTCCGCACTTAAATTGACTTGCGAAAAGGGCGATAGTGTATAAACCTATGAGCTTTGACTCCCGTTGTTATCCAGGCGACCCAGGGTTCAAGCGTTCTTGACCTTCCGCCCTTTTCACATTAGTCGATACACTTGTCGTCACTGCTGTGACACTAGGACTTAACTCCATTTCCACAACCGCTTTTCAAAGCATGGCGTTATACGGGAATTAGGATTCATCTCGAAAAGCGATTACGTTGTTGGGCCCGGAAAGCGTCGTTTTGTCCGGAGCCAGACGACCCTCCAGGAAACAGCTTCCTTTACTACTATGCTCATGAAAAACACCGTATGAACATTCGGATGTTGCCAAATTTTTTTCGATAAAATCAATCTTTTTGAAGTAAGGTATGCATATTTCTTCTTATAATTTCAAGAGATATTAGATCGAAAGAATTGCGAATACAATTATTGGAAAAATTAAAAGGAAAATAATCTTGCACAGGACGAAAGGACGTAACTTCATTGACTGAAAGAATTAAAATTATTACAAAAAATGTACGCGTGCAATGTTTCCCAGAATTTTTATGATTCACGCATGAAATTAGATTACTTTGACTGAGAGAGCATGGGCATGTTCCAAACGTACATTTTACAGAGGTGAAAAGCTAATGTAACCACATGGGTACTTCATGTAGCATTGTTTGTTGAAAATCCACATTGAAACATTGCAGTCACTTACTAAAAAGCACTTAACAATTATTACGACAGCGTTGCTTTATTTGGACTGCATTTTTGCAAAAAGGAGCCACTAGCATTGCAATGATGCTAAGATTGTGCAATTTCATGTTTTGCAATAAAATTGCGGAAATCGTGAAAAACTAAGAAATTTAGATGGTAATTTGTGTCTTAAATTTACAGTTTTTAGCGAGTAAAATAGAAACTTTTAATGGATAATCGGGTTTTTCCTCCAAGACAAAAGAAGTTGCACAATCTTAGCAACATTGCAATGCTAGTGGTTCCTTTTTGCAAAATGCAATCTATTTACAAAACGATTTTTTTTTGTTAGGAATTTTTAACTACAACATTGTTATTCAGCAATTTAATTGTTTCCGTGTACGAATTTTCGCGAGGACGACGACAAAACATTCAAAAATGTCTCTGAAAATTATCCTTTATCCGAAGCGATTTGGCAACCTCTAAAAGCTCATACGGCGTTCTTCCTCAGCACGGCAGTACAGCTCGGGCGGCGAATTGAGGCAACTCCTCGAGGTGACAAAAGCTCAAAGCTCGAGCTTTTCAAAAGGGCGTCAGCCGGAAGAGGGGGGCAGGGTATGAAGGGCTTGGGGGGAGGGGGCAAGGGGGTGGGAGGCAGGGGCGATCTCAAATCGAGCGGATTGAGAGAATTAATAGGCTCTGCTTGTGACTGCTTATCCGATCCTGGAGTCGGGGTCCTCTGCCTCCGCCGACTCATCGCACTCCGTGTTTATCTTAGCCGGCTTTAATTTGATTTGTACCCCCCCCCCCCCCCCGCCCGATCCTCGGAGCCGAATTGAAGACCAGCTTTCGCTTGGTTAGAGGATAAAAGCTCTCCTAAGTGCTCGGGTCGCCGTTGTCAAGTTTAGACGACGAGCTAATAAACAAACAAACTAATAAATCGTAGTGGCGTGGCGTGCTTTCGATCGATTAATTCGTCGTTTCCAGCGAGCTGATTATTTAAGTTGATTGACAAAGCTATAGACAAAGAGGACATACTGGATATGGAGCGATCCTATTGGTTCATGGAGAATTTGCACGCAAATTTTTTATCACTTCATCCGAGAGTGCTTTAAGTGTTGATTTCGCAGTATTTTTTACAATTTTCTTCTGACATAGGAAATGCTTTAAAAATCGATTTAAAAGTGAGGAAATGCACCGCCTAGTGACGTCATCTGGCGGGATTTCCCATTTAAACGCATGTATTTTAGCAGAAACGGTTCTTTTGTCATATCTCCTTCAAGAATTGCTCACTTTATGAATCAAGTGTATCGTCGTGTTCAGTTCACTCAGTACATTCTACTTAAACACGAAATTCATCAAATTTCAGACCCTGCAAATTCTCCATTTGGGCGGTTCTTACAGACTAAGGAGGTAAATGATAGACTAACTAAAGGGTCGCTTGTCGGTTGCCGTTGGTTAGTCTATTACCTACTTTGTCCGTTGCAACCACCCGCTTCCACCAATGGGATCCCTCCATGCCCCTTTTGTCCTCTTTGTGTATATCTATTTCTATCGATTTCGAAAATCAGCCTGCTGGTAGTTAGTAAGAAGGGGAAGGTGACAGTCTAAAAGTGCAGTCTCGCAGGTTTTCATTGAGACCTATACGCTACTTGGGGTTAGGGATTTTTCTAAGAACTTACTTACGTGCTTACGGCTTTCTTTGCTTCGCTGCCGGGCTCAGGAAGAACACAGTAAGTAGCAACATTCGAGGGTTGCCAAATTTCCCTGGATAAAACATGTACTTTTGACGATATCCATACTCATGTTGTATGATACCCCTTCTGTCTTCTTTGTCTATACCCTTGTCTATTAATCTCAACATCTCTGATTCGTCTCCTTGAACCTCCGCGGTTAGGTATTTACAGAATTTTTAAGAACAACAGGTAAAGCTACGGAAAAGCACTGACAAATCGGGGAACTTTGAAATGCCATCAAATCTGCAACACCGCCCTGTCCGGTCGGTTCGATAAGCTCCAAACGCTAAGACTCGACAATCGACCCCATTTTCAGGTACCCTTCCTTCAAGTCCACATCGGCATACTTAAAATTCAAGCTTTGTGGGCAGCGAGACCGCAAGCGGATCAACCAAGATGCCCAAGAAATGGAGGTAAACGTGTTCTGCTGCGTTACCAATGACCGCGGTATTGCCCAAATTTTCAAAATCGAGTTTCCTCCAAAATTTAACTGATCTATTCCTAGACGAAAAGTTGGCGATTTGATTGGTGTCAGCGTGCGTTCAAGTTTAGTTTAGAACTTAAAGATTCATTACCGAGGGGAAAATTCATTCGAACACGGCATTCCCCTAAACAGAAAAGGCTGTTCAGTGAAATAAGAGATTCTGGAATCTTGATAAACAATTATTCATGGTGGATCTACCTCTGATGAACTAAAAACAACAAAATTCGTCTTGTACACTGAAAAAAAAGGAAGAAAAAAAAAAATCTTTGACGAGCATGATAATTTTTAAATTTGCCGCCAAGAATTTTTTTTTATCTTGCTTTAAGCTGTCTTTTTCTTGATTCAAGAAAAATAATGCTTGGATTAAGCAAAAAAATACCTTACATTAACCTCGTGATTCGTGATTCAATTCGTGATCAATTCGTGATTCCGGAGGATCCGAAGGGCGCTAAAACGACCGTTCGGCCGATCGAATCACTTGAATCGCGATCCCTCACTTCTGACTTTCACGCGAGTTTTTGTGTGGATGGTGTGCAATTCGTGATTCTGGAGGCTCCTAAGGACGCTAAAACGACCGTTCGGCCGATCGAATCACTTGAATCGTGATCCCTCACTTGTGACTTTTACACAAGTTTTTGTGTGGATGGTGTGCAATTCGAGATTCTGGAGGCTCCTAAGGACGCTAAAACGCCCGTTCGGCCGATCGAATCACTTGAATCGTGATCCCTCACTTGTGACTTTTACACAAGTTTTTGTGTGGATGGTGTGCAATTCGAGATTCTGGAGGCTCCTAAGGGCGCTAAAACGACCGGTAGGCCGATCGAATCACTTGAATCGGGATCCCTCACTTGTGACTTTCACGCGAGTTTTTGTGTGGATGGTGTGCAATTCGAGATTCTGGAGGCTCCTAAGGACGCTAAAACGACCGGTCGGCCGATCGAATCACTAGAATCGCGATCCCTCGCTTCTGACTTTCACGCGAGTTTTTGTGTGGATGGTGTGCAATTCGTTATTCTGGAGTCTCCTAAGGACGCTAAAACGACCGGTCGGCCGATCGAATCACTTGAATCGTGATCCCTCACTTGTGACTTTTACACAAGTTTTTGTGTGGATGGTGTGCAATTCGAAATTCTGGAGGCTCCTAGGGACGCTAAAACACCCGTTCGGCCGATCGAATCACTTGAATCGCGATCCCTCACTTGTGACTTTCACGCGAGTTTTTGTGTGGATGGTATGCAATTCGTGATTCTGGAGTCTCCTAAGGACGCTAAAACGACCGTTCGGCCGATCGAATCACTAGAATCGCGATCCTTCGCTTCTGAATGTCACGCGAGTTTTTGTGTGGATGCTGTGCAATTCGTCATTCTGGAGGCTCCTAAGGACGCTAAAAGGCCCGTTCGGCCGATCGAATCACTTGAATCGTGATCCCTCACTTGTGACTTTTACACAAGTTTTTGTGTGGATGGTGTGCAATTCGAGATTCTGGAGGCTCCTAAGGGCGCTAAAACGACCGGTCGGCCGATCGAATCACTTGAATCGAGATCCCTCGCTTCTGACTATCACGCGAGTTTTTGTGTGGATAGTGTGCAATTCGTGATTCTGGAGGCTCCGAAGGGCGCTAAAATGACCGTTCGGCCGATCGAATCACTTGAATCGCAATCCCTCACTTGTGACTTTTACACAAGTTTTTGTGTGGATGGTGTGCAATTCGAGATTCTGGAGGCTCCTAAGGGCGCTAAAACGACCGGTCGGCCGATCGAATCACTTGAATCGCATTCCCTCACTTGTGACTTTTACACAAGTTTTTGTGTGGATGATGTGCAATTCGAGATTCTGGAGGCTCCTAAGGGCGCTAAAACGACCGGTCGGCCGATCGAATCACTTGAATCGTGATCCCTCACTTGTGACTTTTACACAAGTTTTTGTGTGGATGGTGTGCAATTCGAAATTCTGGAGGCTCCTAGGGACGCTAAAACGCCCGTTCGGCCGATCGAATCACTTGAATCGCGATCCCTCACTTGTGACTTTCACGCGAGTTTTTGTGTGGATGGTATGCAATTCGTGATTCTGGAGTCTCCTAAGGACGCTAAAACGACCGTTCGGCCGATCGAATCACTAGAATCGCGATCCTTCGCTTCTGAATGTCACGCGAGTTTTTGATTGGATGCTGTGCAATTCGTCATTCTGGAGGCTCCTAAGGACGCTAAAAGGCCCGTTCGGCCGATCGAATCACTTGAATCGCAATCCCTCACTTGTGACTTTAACACAAGTTTTTGTGTGGATGGTGTACAATTCGAGATTCTGGAGCCTCCTAAGGGCGCTAAAACGACCGGTCGGCCGATCGAATCACTTGAATCGCGATCCCTCGCTTCTGACTATCACGCGAGTTTTTGTGTGGATGGTGTGCAATTCGTGATTCTGGAGGCTCCGAAGGTCGCTAAAATGACCGTTCGGCCGATCGAATCACTTGAATCGCAATCCCTCACTTGTGACATTTACACAAGTTTTTGTGTGGATGGTGTGCAATTCGAGATTCTGGAGGCTCCTAAGGGCGCTAAAACGACTGGTCGGCCGATCGAATCACTTGAATCGCAATAACTCACTTGTGACTTTTACACAAGTTTTTGTGTGGATGGTGTGCAATTCGAGATTCTGGAGGCTCCTAAGGGCGCTAAAACGACCGGTCGGCCGATCGAATCACTTGAATCGCGATCCCTCACTTCTGACTTTCACGCGAGTTTTTGTGGGGATGGTGTGCAATTCGTTATTCTGGAGTCTCCTAAGGACGCTAAAACGACCGGTCGGCCGATCGAATCACTTGAATCGTGATCCCTCACTTGTGACTTTTACACAAGTTTTTGTGTGGAAGCTGTGGAATTCGTCATTCTGGAGGCTCATAAGGACGCTAAAAGGCCCGTTCGGCCGATCGAATCACTTGAATCGTGATCCCTCACTTGTGACTTTTACACAAGTTTTTGTGTGGATCGTATGCAATTCGAGATTCTGGAGGCTCCTAAGGGCGCTAAAACGACCGGTCGGCCGATCGAATCACTGGAATCGCGATCCCTCGCTTCTGACTTTCACGCGAGTTTTTGTGTGGAAGGTGTGCAATTCGAGATTCTGGAGGCTCCGAAGGTCGCTAAAATGACCGGTCGGCCGATCGAATCACTTGAATCGCGATCCCTCACTTCTGACTTTCACGCGAGTTTTTGTGGGGATGGTGTGCAATTCGTTATTCTGGAGTCTCCTAAGGACGCTAAAACGACCGGTCGGCCGATCGAATCACTTGAATCGTGATCCCTCACTTGTGACTTTTACACAAGTTTTTGTGTGGATTGTGTGCAATTCGAAATTCTGGAGGCTCCTAGGGACGCTAAAACGCCCGTTCGGCCGATCGAATCACTTGAATCGAGATCCCTCACTTGTGACTTTCACACAGAGTTTTTGTGTGGATGGTATGCAATTCGTGATTCTGAAGTCTTCTAAGGACGCTAAAACGACCGGTAGGCCGATCGAATCACTAGAATCGCGATCCTTCGCTTCTGAATGTCACGCGAGTTTTTGTGTGGATGCTGTGCATTTCGTCATTCTGGAGGCTCCTATGGACGCTAAAATGCCCGTTCGGCCGATCGAATCACTTGAATCGCAATCCCTCACTTGTGACTTTTACACAAGTTTTTGTGTGGATCGTATGCAATTCGAGATTCTGGAGGCTCCTAAGGGCGCTAAAACGACCGGTCGGCCGATCGAATCACTGGAATCGCGATCCCTCGCTTCTGACTTTCACGCGAGTTTTTGTGTGGAAGGTGTGCAATTCGTGATTCTGGAGGCTCCGAAGGGCGCTAAAATGACCGTTCGGCCGATCGAATCACTTGAATCGCAATACCTCACTTGTGACTTTTACACAAGTTTTTGTGTGGATGGTGTGCAATTCGAGATTCTGGAGGCTCCTAAGGGCGCTAAAACGACCGGTCGGCCGATCGAATCACTGGAATCGCGATCCCTCGCTTCTGACTTTCACGCGAGTTTTTGTGTGGATGGTGTGCAATTCGAGATTCTGGAGGCTCCTAAGGGCGCTAAAACGACCGTTCGGCCGATCGAATCACTTGAATCGCAATCCCTCACTTGTGACTTTTACACAAGTTTTTGTGTGGATGGTGTGCAATTCGAGATTCTGGAGGCTCCTAAGGGCGCTAAAACGACCGGTCGGCCGATCGAATCACTTGAATCGCATCCCTCACTTGTGACTTTTACACAAGTTTTTGTGTGGATGGTGTGCAATTCGAGATTCTGGAGGCTCCTAAGGGCGCTAAAACGACCGGTCGGCCGATCGAATCACTTGAATCGTGATCCCTCACTTGTGACTTTTACACAAGTTTTTGTGTGGATGGTGTGCAATTCGACATTCTGGAGGCTCCTAAGGACGCTAAAACGCCCGTTCGGCCGATCGAATCACTTGAATCGCGATCCCTCACTTGTGACTTTCACACAAGTTTTTGTGTGGATGTATGC